>NW_024429075.1:1301797-1324276 GCF_009769625.2 Cygnus olor | reverse complement strand
ATGGGTTTGCCCCGGCGTTCCCAGTTGTTCTGCTTCCATTGTTGTAGCCACCCCCACAGGGCATTTGCTACCATCCATGAATCAGTATAGAGATAGAGAACTGGCCACTTTTCTCGTTCAGCAATATCTAAGGCCAGCTGAACGGCTTTCACTTCTGCAAACTGACTCGATTCACCTTCTCCCTCAGCAGCTTCTGCAACTCGTCGTGTAGGACTCCATACAGCAGCTTTCCATCTCCGATGCTTTCCCACAATACGACAGGACCCATCAGTGAACAGGGCATATTTCTTCTCATTTTCTGGTAGCTTGTTGTACAGTGGGGCTTCTTCAGCACGGACCACCTCCTCCTCTGACGATATCCCAAAGTACTTGCCTTCTGGCCAGTCCATAATCACTTCCAGGATTCCTGGGCGACTGGGGTTTCCTATTCGAGCCCGCTGAGTAATCAGGGCAACCCACTTGCTCCATGTAGCATCAGTTGCATGATGTGTAGAGGGGACCCTTCCTCTGAACATCCAACCCAGTACCGGCAGTCAGGGTGCCAGGAGGAGCTGTGCTTCAGTACCGACCACTTCCGAAGCAGATCGAACTCCCTCATATGCTGCCAATATCTCCTTTTCGGTTGGAGTATAGCGGGCCTCAGATCCTCTGTATCCCCGACTCCAAAACCCCAGGGGTCGACCTCGAGTTTCCCCAGGTTCTTTCTGCCAGAGGCTCCAGGTGGGGCCATTCTCCCCGGCTGCGGTGTAGAGCACATTCTTTACATCTGGTCCTGTTCGGACTGGCCCAAGGGCTACTGCATGAACTATTTCCTGTTTAATTTGTTCAAAGGCTTGTCGTTGCTCAGGGCCCCATTCAAAAGCATTCTTCTTACGAGTTACTTGGTAGAGCGGGTTTACAATCAGACTGTAATTTGGAATATGCATTCTCCAAAACCCCACGACACCTAGGAAAGTTTGTGTTTCCTTCTTGCTAGTTGGTGGAGACATAGCTGTTATTTTGTTGATCACATCCATTGGGATTTGACGACGTCCATCTTGCCATTTTATTCCTAAAAACTGGATCTCTCGTGCAGGTCCTTTAACTTTATTTTGTTTTATGGCAAAACCGGCCTTCAGAAGGATTTGGACTATTTTCTTCCCTTTCTCAAAAACTTCCTCTGCAGTGTCACCCCACACAATGATGTCATCGATGTACTGCAGGTGTTCAGGAGCCTCCCCCTGCTCCAGCGCAGACTGGATCAGTCCATGGCAAATGGTAGGGCTATGTTTCCACCCCTGGGGCAGCCGATTCCAAGTATATTGGACTCCCCTCCAACTGAAAGCCAACTGTGGCCTGCACTCTGCTGCTAGAGGGATGGAGAAAAATGCATTAGCAATATCAATTGTGGCATACCACTTGGCTGCCTTTGATTCCAGTTCGTACTGGAGTTCTAGCATGTCCGGCACTGCAGCACTCAGTGGTGGCGTGACTTCGTTCAGGCCACGATAGTCCACTGTTAGTCTCCACTCACCATTAGACTTTCGCACTGGCCATATGGGACTATTAAAAGGTGAATGGGTCTTGCTGATCACTCCTTGGCTCTCCAGTTGACGAATTAGCTCGTGGATGGGAATCAGGGAGTCTCGGTTGGTGCGATATTGCCGCCGGTGCACAGTTGTGGTAGCGATTGGCACTTGCTGTTCTTCAACCCTCAGCAACCCCACAACAGAAGGGTCCTCTGAGAGACCGGGCAAGGTAGACAACTGTTTAATGTCCTCTGTCTCTAAGGCAGCTATGCCAAAAGCCCAGCGGAACCCTTTTGGGTCCTTGAAATATCCTCTTCTAAGATAGTCTATGCCAAGGATGCACGGAGCATCCGGGCCAGTCACAATACGGTGCTTTTGCCACTCATTTCCGGTTAGACTCACTTCAGCTTCCAATACAGTTAACTGCTGGGATCCCCCTGTCACGCCATAAATACAGATGGGCTCTGGCCCTTTACAGCTTGATGGCATTAGAGTACATTGTGCACCGGTGTCTACTAGAGCCTTATACTTCTGTGCGTCAGACGTGCCAGGCCATCGAATCCACACAGTCCAATAAACTCGGTTGTCCCTTTCCTCCCCCTGGCTGGAGGCAGGGCCCCTCTAGTCCTGGTCAGAATCTTCACTTCTGTGTTTAAAAGACTGCCTGCTAGAAGTTGGAGCAGCAAACTTTTCAGAGAACCCCTTTCTCCCGATTGTTTTCTTTTGCAACTCACGTACCCGTGCCTCTAGAGTCTCAGTAGATTTTCCATCCCATTTTCTCATGTCCTCTCCATGGTCACGTAGGTAAAACCACAGGGTGGTGCGGGGTGTGTACCCACCATATTGTCTTCTTTGCATGGATGCACGTTTACCCCTAATAGCCGAGACGCTGGTTTGTACAGGTGGGGAAGGAAATACACTCTCTTTAAGTTGCTGGACCTCTTCAATAAGTTTCTCCAAAGTATTCTCTTTTAGTTGGTGGCCACTGGTTCGTTCAGGTGGGGGGGAACATAAATTCTCTTTAAGTTGGTGGACCTCTTCAATAAGTTTCTCCAAAGTATTCTCTTTTAGTTGGTGGCCACTGGTTTGTTCAGGTGGGGGGGAAGATAAATCCTCTTTAAGTTGGTGGAACTCTTCAGAGAGTTTCTCCACAGCCGAGACGCAGGCCTGTAGGGAAGAGGAGAGATTTCCTTCGTACTCCCGGAGTTGTTTAGCCATGTCACCCACTGTGGGATCTTCACCGTTTTTCCAGGTTATTATTGCCAATGTGCTGGCCCATGTTGATGGCGCAGTCCGTACAAACTTCCGCCATATGGGTCGAGTACACTGGACTTCATCTGGATCTGTGGATGTTTGTGCATCGTCTAAGTCCTTATAAATTACTTCCCGTACGGCTAATTCCCTCAGGTACTGAATTCCCTTCTCCATGGTGGTCCACTTGACTGGTACACATACAAGTTCTTCCTTGTAGGGATACCTTCCCTTCACAGCTAACAGGAGACGCCTCCAGAGGCTGTGAGATCGTGCTCCATCTCCAATTGCTTTGTCAATGCTTGCATCTCTAGCAAGGGATCCCAACCGCTTGGCTTCCCTGCCCTCTAATTTCACACCATTGGCTCCAGTGTCCCAGCACCGGAGCAGCCAGGTGACAAGCTGTTCACCTATACAGCGACCAAAATCTTTTCGCACATCTCGTAGCTCACGCTGGTATAGGGTTCGGGTAGTTACTGTTGACTTACTGACATCCTCATCCTCATCTTCATCCTCCTGCACACTTGATGGCCCAGCCTCGTCTTCTCCACACCCAGACTTAGCAGAAGACTTTTTGCGTTCTAAACGACCTGCGTCTCTATACCATTTTTTCACCTTTTCTACAGGGGCAACTTGCACTGCTACAGCTCGCCTCTCCGACCCAGCCACAGGGTCTGCCACAGGGATTGGAATACCCTCTGCAGGGTCAACTTGCACTGCTACAGTTCGTTTCTCCGACCCAGCCACAGGGTCTGCCACAGGGGTTGGAGTACCCTCTGCAGGGGCAACTTGCACTGCTACAGTTCGTTTCTCTGACCCAGCCACAGGGTCTGCCACAGGGGTTGGAGTACCCTCTGCAGGGGCAACTTGCACTGCTACAGTTCGTTTCTCTGACCCAGCCACAGGACTGGGAATGGCTGCGGGAGCTGGAGCCAGGACGGCTGCGGGAGCTGGAGCCGGAATGGCTGCGGGAGCTGGAGCCGGGACGGCTGCGGGAGCTGGAACGGCTGCGGGAGCTGGAGCCGGGACAGCTGCGGGAGCTGGAGCCGGAACGGCTGCGGGAGCTGGAACGGCTGCGGGAGCTGGAATGGCTGCGGGAGCTGGAGCCGGGACAGCTGCGGGAGCTGGAGCTGGAACGGCTGCGGGAGCTGGAGCCGGAACGGCTGCGGGAGCTGGTACGGCTGCGGGAGCTGGAGCCGGAACGGCTGCGGGAGCTGGAGCTGGAGTGGCTGCAGGAGCCGGGACTGGAACGGCCGCAGGGTCTGTCACTAGGTTGATAGTAGCATCAATTGCAGCTCGATAGGCACAAGCCAGACCCCAGCACGCCACAGTGATTTGTGTCACTTTGGAACTGCCAGAGTCATGACACCTTTTTTTCAAGCATTCTACCAGTTTTTTAGGATTTTGCAGTTGTTCAGGGGTGAATGTCCAAAACACTGGAGGTGCCCACTGCCCTAGAAACCTGCCCATATCCTCCCACACTCCCTGCCACTCGCAAATATCCCGCCTCAAGACAGATCTCCGGATGAGATTCCTAAGTAGTTGTTTAACCTTAAACAAAACCTGAAGCGCATTCAGGAGACATAACAACAAGAACATGCTGGTCTGAGTATCCCAAGGATATTCAACATCTTGGAGAGCTACCGTAACTAGCTCGGGGGATAAGAGGGTGGTGAAGGAGGAAGGGAGAGTGAACAGGTAGGAAAAAATATCTTCCCCTGTCCCCTCCACAGACTGACTCCCTGATGAAAAAAGGCAATAGGTGTAATTGCTAATAGTTTCTGAGATATGGTTTCCGAAGTATAGAGTCGACGACAGTGCTGAGTACAAATACCAGGTTAGAGTCATGACCAGATACTTCATCATTTCATAAGCCATCGTTACACCACACAGTACCATAACAATCTTAAACCAGGGCCCGGAAAGGGTAAACAGCACGACAGGGAGCACATACAGAAAGTAACTTGCTATAAAACTCAATTTGGGAAACAGGCACAGCAGACTTGAGATTAAGGCAATCAACATTGTGACTAGCAACTATTAAGCAGGTCGAATACTTATACCAATTTTAGTTTAACACACTCTGGTCAAATCTGTCGATATCTCAACCCTTCGAGCCCCACGTTGGGCGCCAAACGGGCTGTTGTGGTTTAGCCCGGCTGGCAGTCAAACACCACACAGCCGTTCGCTCACCCTCCCCCCTCCCTCTCCGGGATGGGGGAGAGAAACGGGAAAGTGAAGCCTGTGAGTTGAGATAAAGACAGTTTATTAAGACAGGGAAAAGAATAACAACAATAATAATAATAATAATAGTATTAATAGTAATAATGTGTACGAAATAAGTGATGCACAATGCAATTGCTCACCACCCGTTGACCGATGCCCAGCCTATCCCCGAGCAGCCGGCCCCCCCCTCCACCCCGGCTAGCCACCCCTATATATTGTTCAGCATGACATCAGATGGTATGGAATACCCCTTTGGGCAGTTTGGGTCAGCTGTCCTGGGTCTGTCCCCTCCCAGCTCCTGCTGCATCCCTAGCCTGCTCGCTAGCAGGACAGAGAGAGGCTAAAAAGTCCTTGGCTTGGTGTAAGCACTGCTCTACAACAATTAAAACATCAGCATGTTATCAGCGCTCTTCTCATCCTAATCCAAAACATAGCACCCTGCCAGCTACTAGGAGGAAAATTCACTCTGTCCTAACTGAAACCAGGACACTGTACTATATTTTTATATTTAAGAACATCAACAATACTCACCCCACACACCTGCAGCTAAAGACTTATTCTGGTTTGGTTCCCTCTCATATTCAGGATTCAAAGACGGCTGAAAGGAAAGTTTATCATTATTTAAAACAAAATTCAAAGAGTCTTGAATTCTAAGACCAATGAAATAAAGAACCACAACAATATCAGAAGTATAACCTCTGCTGTCCAAGACTTTTAAATGGAGACAGACTAGAAACTTCCCTCTGCAAACCCAAATATACCAGTGCTCACTTGTTTCTCTTCTCCAGTAAAACATCTCTGGGCTCCCCGGTACAAAAAAGACAGGGATCCCCTGGAAAGAGTCCAGCGGAGGGCCACAAAGATGATACGGGGCCTGGAGCACCTCCCCTATGAGGAAAGGCTGAGACACCTGGGTCTGCTCAGCCTTGAGAAAAGACGACAGAGGGGGATCTTATTAATGTTTATAAATACCTTAAGTGTGGGAGACAGAGGGATTTGGCCAACCTCTTTTCAGTGGTTTCTGGGGACAGGACAGGGGGCAATGGCCACAAAATGGATCACAGGAATTTCCACACCAACATGCGAAAGAACTTCTTCACAGTGAGGGTGACGGAGCACTGGAACAGGCTGCCCAGGGAGGTTGTGGAGTCTCCTTCTCTGGAGATATTCAAGACACGTCTGGACGCCTACGTGGGCAACCTGCTCTAGGGAACCTGCTTTGGCAGGGGGGTTGGACCCAATGATCTCTTGAGGTCCCTTCCAACCCCTGCAACTCTGTGATTCTGTGATCTCAAGCAGCAGTCAATACCATTATATAAACTATCTGAAGAAAGGCAAAAACAAACCAAAAAAAAAGTGATGTATGGTTCTTCAAAGAGGAAGCTTATCCTTCCTCTTATATCCTAAAATTGTAGGTTGAAACATGAAACCTCAAAGGACCAGTGGCAGAATAACTTTGTTAGTACTTCAAATTTCCAGTAAGGTATGTATTAAATTCTACACAATTACACGTGCCGCAGTTTACTGTGGCAAAAATACTATAAAAAATCAACTTAGAACCCAACTGTAGTTTCACTTAAACATTTAATTGACAATAATAAATATACAATGATAAAAATGGAGATGAAAAGAGAAACAAGTTAGCGGACAAATGACTAACACCCCCTTACCTATGGGAAGGGCGAGCCCTTACACGATAATCTGTAACTGGTGAAATCTCATGAAGTAGCTTGTAATGGACAAAATGGAACTTGCAGAAACAATAGAATCTTGTTTATTATAATTACAATTAACTTACAAAATCCTCAGCCTCAAACCGTTCAGGTACTTCCTTGTCTTCCTTTTTCCCAGTTTCATTATCAGGTACATTGTTTTCATGCAGGCCTTGGCTTTTTCCACAGTGGGAAGTGCTGGTATGAGCACGGGAACCTCCGCCATGGTATCCCCCACGATAGTTTATATTTTCTGTACCATTTCTGCCTTGTGAACGCCAACCATTCTTCTCTTTTCTTCCAAAAATGCCCTTAGATTTTTAAGTTTTAAAGAAATGTAATAACAACCAGTTTTGGAAGAACATTCTACTTTTGCAAAATTGTTAGAGGAGTCAAGCAAGCAGCCCCATACTCTGGGATGTGATAGCATAGTGGACTTATTCATATAAGCAGTAGGGAAGAATCTCATAAAACAGTTCTAGAGAAAGAGGATTGTAGTCCAACATTAAGACTACTCAACCCCTTTTCCTGACTACTCATTAGCTAGAAAATTAAGAATAAGAATGAGTTAAGATAGAAATACACCTGGAATCGCATTACTCTGACTAACCCTTACTCATCACATTCTCTCCCAGATGATCCGTCTTTCCATCACCTCTAATGTTACTACAGAACACAACATTTAGCATAGGACAACTATTTTCATCATTTTTTTTTTTTCCTAGCCAGAGTGCTACACATCAATGATGTAAAACCATTCCATGAAAGCTAAATTATACCTCTATAATGTCGTCCAACGTTAGAATCAAGCCCATCTGAGGAGTTGTGTCTTCTGCGATTTACTTCATAACGATTCTCTGTCCACAAAAAGTTTTCAGAATGTCTCTCAAAGTTCAGTGATGACTGTAAAGGAGCAAAAGTAGTAGACCCGAGATATCTGATTAATAACAAAACTGAATTATCAGAACTGTAACATGCATTACTCGTGGTATATTCAAACCATTTTTAAAAGGACTTTGGCAGACAATACAGTAACTCTCAGGTATGCACATGTTCATCACCTTTCATGCCAGCAGAAGTGGAAGCTTGTTGTGGTTTAGCCCGGCTGGCAGTCAAACACCACACAGCCGTTCGCTCACCCTCCCCCCTCCCTCTCCGGGATGGGGGAGAGAAACGGGAAAGTGAAGTCTGTGAGTTGAGATAAAGACAGTTTATTAAGACAGGGAAAAGAATAACAACAACAACAATAATAATAATAGTATTAATAGTAATAATGTGTACGAAATAAGTGATGCACAATGCAATTGCTCACCACCCGTTGACCGATGCCCAGCCTATCCCCGAGCAGCCGGTCACCCCTCCCCACCCCGGCTAGCCACCCCTATATATTGTTCAGCATGACGTCAGATGGTATGGAATACCCCTTTGGCCAGTTTGGGTCAGCTGTCCTGGGTCTGTCCCCTCCCAGCTCCTGCTGCACCCCTAGCCTGCTCGCTAGCAGGACAGAGAGAGGCTGAAAAGTCCTTGGCTTGGTGTAAGCACTGCTCTACAACAATTAAAACATCAGCATGTTATCAGCGCTCTTCTCATTCTAATCCAAAACATAGCACCCTGCCAGCTACTAGGAGGAAAATTAACTCTGTCCTAACTGAAACCAGGACAAAGCTGTACCTTCCACTCCAGGACACCGAAACAGTGTTGAGGACCATGCTTGTGACACAGGGTAAAAAAAGTCAAGTGTTTATTCTGGTTTGGCAGCAGAATGAAGACAAGTGTCACGTGTTGCAGCAGAGGGGGAAAAAAAAGCTAAGAAAGGACACGAGAACATAATTTGGAAGGCAGGATATTTCAAAATCTGGGATCTTAGTTTGGGTTGTCAGAGACCACACATGCATTGCACAGAAAACAAGGAGTTGCTTTGATCACATGTAGCAGCACCCAAAAGACCCAGTTTATTATATTAGTCTTGTAATTAAATTTTAATAAGGCAAACACAACTAGTTATGAAATACAAATAAAACAGTCAAAAGTATAGATTCACAAATATACTTCAAATTATCAGCTTATAAGTAGGGATTATAGAAATTTTAAAGTAAATCTTTAATATACCAGTAGGAAATACTGCATAAGTTAAAACCTTATGCTGAGAATAGCACTCAAATCAAAATACATCCCCACTAGAACTCATACCTAAGGGGATTAAATCAAAAAATATCACATCTTACAGAAGCTGTCTTCCCTATTATGTCTATCTGCCTTTACTATTTTAACACTATAGCATTTCTTTCGCTGCTACACCTTAAAAATTCAAGAATAACTTTTCTTTCTGCAAAAATAATGCTGTCTTACTGTTCTACGTGCCACACGTCTCCCAATAACAGCAAAAAGTTTCCCCTTCCCTCCAGCACCAGACTTACTGTGCACTGAGCCCACTGTATTGCACATGTGCAAGAAATCAAACATTCCCCAGTGCCATAATAGCTGGGCATTTTTGCTTTTGTAGCTATGTGAAAAATGTACTACGTGAGCAAAATAAGTTTAGCAGTTCTTGGGAGTATTAGCTTCACTACACAAAAGTATTGATTTTGCTGCCTGAAGCTTACTCCTGAGAAAAACCCTCCCCCTCCCACTCCTCAGTCTACCCCCTAAAAGACAGCAGTAATGGCTTATTCACATAATACTTGTAAACACATAGCAAATCATGATCCACAATATACCAGTTGCTATTCCTACACATTCTGAGTTGAGACAGAAAAGGCAAAACACTCTATTCTGACAGCAGCAAGACTAGGATAAAATAAAAAAAAATAAAAAATAAAAAATAAAATAAAAAAAAATAAAAACACATTTGCATTCTGTCTTAATCTAGACCTCAGTAATGAGCTGCTATCCCCAAAGAATCCTTAGAAAACTTTTGTAAGTTCTGGCTACCCTTCTGTTGCAATTTAAACCAGCCATTCGCTTACACGCCCCACGGGCCCACAGTGGGATTGATTTTAGGCTCCCTCCATCATAATGGTCCTTCTGGACAGTAGAGAGGGTATGTAGTTTTGGATTGTTGCATGCTAAAGCCAGTTCTGGTAACATCACCACTGCACTTCTCTGGTTCCATCAAGATTCATTCTTCATTAATCTGGGCTACTTACTGTAATACCACTGTATTGTGGTTTAACCCGGCAGGCAGCTAAGCACCACACAGCCATTTGCTCACACCTCCTCCCCCACCCCGTGGGATGGGGGAGAGAATCATGGGGGGGGGGGGGGGGGGGGGAAGGTAAAAACTCATGGGTTGAGATAAAGACCTGTCATGCTCAAGTGCTGTTCAAAAATCCAGTGCTTAAAATTCAAACTCACAAAAGCACTAGATATGTTCAAAATACAAAGCATGCATTTCCAAACTGTACATAAGTCAAATGAAAACGGATTTCCCTCTCAATCTGAGATCTGGGAAATGAATTATTTCCTTGCAAACCTAGAGAGAGGAAAAAAAGAGAAAACCATAAGAAACTTAAGATTTAAGTAGTTAAATTATCATAAGGAACCTCAATATTAATTCCTTATAAACACGGTTTGAATAAGCCACTAAAAAATTAAGAAAGGTCCAGATTTGCTGATTATAAATCGAGTTTTAGAAGATTGCTTCACCTGTTCATTTACACACGACAACCGTCTAATACTGCCTTTAGAATTTCATTTTTGGTATAACCTTGAAGAACAATCACACTTTCGCAAAGTATAACTGTCAGCATTTCACATCTAGTGTTTTGAGTTGTACTCAATATAAAGCATCTAAACTTGCTAAGTGATATGCAAAGATCATCCCATTTGCATTTTCCCCACATGATGGAGGTATCAGTCAAGCCTCTTGTTGCAAAGACAACAGTAAGCTTTATAATCCACAGGAAATCTATTGGCAATTTCTAGAAGTTGAGAAATTATCTGATTTGTTTCAGCCAGCCAAGAAACAAAGCAAAAGAGATTTCTGAAACCTTATCGCTTAACATGAATTAACAGTAACCTTGCAAAAACTATTGAGTTTAACAGTCTGTATTGCCCATGTACAGTTTATAAAAATCCTTCCCAAAAAAGTTTTGTCCATATCCAAAGACGGCTCAACTATTCACATCTGCTCAACTAGAGTACTGTATTGAAGCAAATATTAGTTTGTGCTGGTTTTGGCTAGGATAGAGTTAATTTTCCTCCTAGTAGCTGGTATGGTGCTCTGTTTTGGATTTAGGAGAAAAATAATGCTGATGTTTTAGTTGTTACAGAGCAGTGCTTACACTAAGCCAAGGACTTTTCAGATTCTCATACTGCCCTGCCAGCGAGGAGACTGGGGGTGCAGCAGGAGCTGTGAGGGGACAGAACCAGGACAGTTGACCCAAACCGCCCAAAAGGATGGTCTTTACCATAGGATATCATGCTGAACAATTAATATGGGGGAGTTGGCTGGGGTGGGGTGACCGCTGCTCGGGGATGGGCTGGTGGTTGAACGGGTGGCGAGCAATTGCATTGTGCATCACTTGCTTTGTACATTCAATTAATAATATTTCACAGAATCATTTAGGTTGGAAGAGACCGCTAAGATCACCTAGTCCAACCTCTGACCTAACACTAACAAGTCCTCCACTAAACCATATCATTAAGCTCTACATCTAAACGTCTTTTAAAGACCTCCAGGGATGGTGACTCAACCGCTTCCCTGGGCAGCCCATTCCAATGCCTAACAGCCCTTTCAGTAAAGAAGTTTTTCCTAATATCCAACCGAAACCTCCCCTGGTGCAACTTTAGCCCATTCCCCCTCGTCCTATCATCGGGCACGTGGGAGGATAGACCAATCCCCACCTCGCTACAGCCTCCTTTAAGGTACCTATAGAGCGCGATAAGGTCGCCCCTGAGCCTCCTCTTCTCCAAGCTAAACAACCCCAGCTCCCTCAACCGCTCCTCATAAGACTTGTTCTCCAGACCCCTCACCAGCTTTGTTGCCCTTCTCTGGACTCGCTCGAGCACCTCCATGTCCTTCTTGTAGTGAGGGGCCCAAAACTGAACACAGTACTCGAGGTGCGGCCTCACCAGAGCCGAGTACAGGGGGACAATCACTTCCCTAGTCCTGCTGGCCACACTGTTTCTTATACAAGCCAGGATGCTGTTTGGCCTTCTTGGCCACCTGAGCACACTGCTGGCTCATATTCAGCCAACTATCAACCAATACTCCCAGGTCCTTCTCTGCCAGGCAGCTTTCCAGCCACTCATATTGCTCATATTCCAGCCTGTAGCACTGATTGGGGTTGTTGTGCCCCAGGTGCAGGACCCGGCACTTGGCCTTGTTGAACTTCAGTTTTCTCTTCCTTTCCTGTCCTATTAAACTGTATCTCAACCCATGAGCTTTTACTTTTTCTTCCTGATTCTCTCCCCCATCCCACTGGGGGGGAAACAGCTGTGTGTGGTACTTAACTGCCTGCTGGGTTAAACCACAACATAGTTCCAGACCTGAACTAAAGCTGCTCAGCAGTGGCTACCCAGCTTTATATCACCTCCCTATCACTTATATATCAAAAGCTTAACCTTAAAAGGAAACCAGGAGCAATAGGTGAATTGGATTTTAATCAAGGTGTAATTCATTTCAGTCACATTATGAGAGTTCATTCACATTCCCAGATTCCTTGTATCAGGTTTTTCTAATACTAACCTTTACCTACATGAGGGAAAGCCTCAGCTACGCAGCACTGAGAGGGAACCAAACTCCTGAAGATACAGTTAATAAAAGTGCCTCTTCAGGGAAGCAGGTCAGAGTTCAGTTTCTCCTTTTCCAATCCAGATGTTGTTGATACCACAGCTTCATCCCAGCCCCATTCTGCATGAAACATGAGATGCCTTCCCTTCTTTCTTCATCTCCATCCCTCTTATCTGCTCTTTTCTTCAGCTGCCTTGTTCAGATATGGGAAGCAGAAACAAACACCTATTCTAGGAAGTGTTGGGGGGGGGGGCACGCAGGGGGCCACAACATTTGAGATCTTTCTCGTGAAGGAATGACAGAACAAGCCTTATGATGTAAATTAGGAATTACTACACATGGGTAGGACCAAAAAGACTAAGTGCTTAATATCCAAACGGGCTGTGTATCGCAAAATGCTCATCGCTAAAGGAAGAGGTAACGCAAGGAAATAAGCTGCAATACAGACAATGAAGCACAAGGACTATAACAGAGAAAGCATACAACTACAAAGCTTTTGGAAGAAATGAAAGTTTATCTAAACTCCTTCAGGTAAAGATTCATGGAAGACAGATGTTTGCAATGAAGCTTTGCACAATTCAGGAAGGAGGCAACAAAAACTCACACCTCAGATATATTTGAATAGTACTTGGGCAATGCTGGAACTTACTTTTATCATGCTGTACTGGCATTTTAAGTATGCAGGTAAGTCCCTTCCAGCAGATTCATGAAACACATGGAGAAAAATTGTTTTATAATTGGGACACTATATTAAATTAAGCTCTAATTACTTTTCCTATTGAAAGTGTATTAAATTGGAAAAAGCAGATCAAGGAGTTGAATATCTCAGAAATCAAGCAGATTAAAAATATACAGCTCTCAGGAACAGATGAGCCTAACGTTCCCGTAATAGCAACTGACAGTTGCTGATAGACTACAATAAACAAGCTAGCTAGTTCAGCATAGAAGATAAATAGAGCAATAAAAACATTCAGTGACCTGAATAAAAAAGTGCATGCATGCATGTGTGTGTAGATACATAAGTAAAGCAATGGCGTCAACTAATACTGACTGCTGACTATGCATTGAACAATAGCACAAGCTCATTTCCAAAGTTTATAAAGGCTAAATATTTTCCATGGACATGAAGACAGCAAGAAACTTAAATACGTTAAAGCAAGGCAATACCACTCTCATAGCTGTAAATACAGATATTGCATTCAAAAAGATTAGAACAAAGAAGGAAAGAAGGCAGGTCTACAAATAGAAAAATAAAACAGATAATAGGAGTCTGAAATATCCAGTGCTGCCTCTGCTTCTGCAGTCACACAAATTAGGAAAGAGTAGAAGGATATGCCAGGATAAAAAAAAACACATTTATACAAGAAACATATTCAAGACTTTCTGAATCCTTGTTTTCCAAGTATTCTAGGGACCGCTATTTCTTGTTCTCAAGCTAACTTTTCCATTTCATAAATGAAGTAATTGTAGTCTAGATGGAACAGCCAACAGTGAGGGTGCACAACTATTTGAAAGCACCACACACTACCCCCAGTAACTGATGAGACATTTCAGAAGGTCTATTTTCAAAAGCATTTTTTTTAATCACTTCGATGATGGAATAAGAAAAAACATTCTCTGAAACGTATAGGACGAAGCAAAATCAGAAGCAAGAACATCAAGCACATGCCTCTCAGTTTTTCCAGCAATACAATAATTCATTTTAAGCTACTGATGAAGGAAATTTTAATCTAACAACAGCTCTGGCAATGTGTCCACATTCTTCTTTCCTTGAACTCAGGTGCTCAAGCAGAAACCCCCTACTAGAGATATGAGCTTGAGAACCAAGGTTCAACTATTTAAATCATGACAGCAAGACTTGATATATACCATCCGTTATCACCCTTCCATATTTATTATGTTTTATTATTATTTTTATTATGATTGACGTTATGACATTTAGGCTTCTTTAATATTGAAGCTGCCTGATCAGAACAGCAAAAACATACCTTTGTTGATGATGGTGGAGTAGGAAAATTAAGCCAGGCTGGAGCAAAGTCATGCTGCGCCATTTAGGTCCAGTCTCTCTGAATCAATGAGGCAAGGCTTCAGCACCTCATGGCAAGTCCCTGTAATTGGAATAACAAGATAAACATCTAAAAAGTACTCATTTCAAGAACATTATACTTGTGGTATAATCACTACCTCCCTTCTGTTGTCTGGTATTGTTGTCTCAAACAGATATGATTTGTAATCTAGCTAGCCTTATCTCATTACAGCGTCACATTTGTCCTTTTATTACCAAAGTGTCACACTAATCAAATATTTCACAAAGATCATAAAATCAGAACTAACATTCATTCCTTTATTTCCTCTTACAAATTGGATGAAGCACCTTGCGTGAGGTCTGATCAGAAAGCTGTGGCAAAATTATCTCATTGAAATATTTTCTGATACTGTCTAGAACGGATTATAGAAGCTATTTCACTAGCTTCTTAGAAGAAGCTGGTTTCCCAAATTAGCCCTTGAAAGTTAATCTCAGAGGCCACATTAAGATTCTTCATGAGAAAACTAGATGCCAAGAACCCCGTATTTTCCTCTAGATTGAATGGAAACAGAGCCTGAATATCCAGAAATACTGCCAAAATCCAGTAAAATTCACTAGTTCGAAAATGGGCAAGAGAAGGTAATGGCTTCAGGCAAAACCCGAGAGTACTTTTTCTACCCCTTGTTCTCCCCACAGGCAGAGAAACATTTCTCAGTAAACAAGAGAATGCAAGGTAATATAACCTATTGCTTAAAGCTGAACTATAGCACTGAAAGGAAAGAAATGGATGAAACACTACCTGAATTATAAGGGTATCTGAATCATGCTCTACGGCTAGATACCGCAAAATTATCAATGACTCAAAAATATTTAGGTATGATATGCACATTATTAGAAATTCAGGTAGTGAAAACGTAATTAACATCCAAGTGCACGTTATAGGGAAAAGCAAATAAACATGTATTCCATGTCTATGCACAACAGAGTGCAAATCTGTTAGTGAACACAGATGTGGGTCACTTTAATCTAAAACTGCTGTAATTTGATAAGTTTTAACAAGCACTGTGGAATCTGAACTAGATAACTGATAATTATCATTGCATTTTGGCCTGAAGTGGGCTACTGCAGACTTCCAGCAAGAGAAATTTCAACAACTAAAAAGAAGTTTAACAAATTTGTAAGTATTAAACTGCACTACTTAGTTGAGTTGCTGCTTCTTTTTTATGCCATGAGGTCATACTAAAGCTGTTTGTTTGTTTGTTTGTTTGTTTTTTCTTTCATTTTAGCTTTCCTGATCCTATCCCTGCACGTCTAGGCAGCATCCCTGTACTCTTCCCATGCCACATGCCCCTGCTTCCACTGCCTGTGCATTTCCTTCTTGCACCTCAGTTTGACCAGCAGGTCCTTGCACAGCCATCCCAGTTTCCTGCCCTCCCTGCTTGCTTTCTGTCTTACGCAGGGGGATGGAGAGTTCTTGCACTCTAAGGAAAACATCCTTAAAGAGTTGCCAGGGACAAAGGAGCTGAACAGAGCTAAGGACAGTGTTCCAGGGTATCCCATCCACCAGGTCTTTAAATAGCTTGAAATTTGCTCTTCGGAAGTTCAGGGTCCTGACTTTGCTCTTTGCCAAGCCCATATTCCTCGAGATCACAAACTCAACCAGGGCATGGTCACTGCAGCCCAGACTGCCTCCCGTCTCGACCTCGTTAATGAGCTCTTCCGCATTGGTGAGCGCCAGGTCCAGTAACGCTTCTCCTCTGGTTGGTTTGTCTAATACCTGGACCAGGAAGTTATCTGTGATGCACTCCAAGAGTCTCCTGGATTGCTTACAGCCTGCTGTGTGGCTTTCCCAGCAGACATTCAGGCATTTGAAATCCCCTATGAGGATGAGAGCCTGCAAGCACAATGCTTCTTGCAGCTGAAGTAGGAAGGCCTCATCAACAGACTCCCCTTGATCAGGCAGCTTGTAGTAGACCCCAACCACAAGGTGTCCTTTATTGGTCTGCTCCTTAACTTTTACCCATAAGCTCTCAACCTGTCTGCGACTGTTTCTCAGAAGCAGCTCTTTGCAATCTATCCATTTCTTAACAGAGGGCCACACCCCCTCCCCTCCTTCCCTGTCTCTCTTCTGTAAAGCTTGCAGCCCTCAGTTCCAGTGTTCCAGTTGTGTTCATTCATCTCACCACATTTCTGTGGTAATTAGGTCATAGTTCTCTAATTGCACTATGGTTTCCAACTCCTCCTGTTTCCCATGCTGCACGCATTGGCGTAGAGGCACTTCAGCTGGGCTATCAGCCGCATCACCTTTTTATAGGAGCCCTCCTATTTGTGACAATTCCTCCTTCCTTTGTGACAATTCACAACTATTTCCCCTGTTGCTTCCTAAAGTTTCAGCAGTCCCTAGTTCTTTTCTGTCACAGGTACATTCCTTCCTCCGCTAAATCTAGTTCAAAGCTCTGATAATAAATCCTGCCAACTTGCTACCCAGAATGCTCTTGCACCACTTGGTCAAGTGCGCACCATCCAGTGCCAACATGGCTGGTCAAAAGTGCACCTGAGATTGTAGAACCCAAAACCCTGAGCGTGGCTAGTGCCACGCAACTAATCATCCACCTGATCGGTTAGCTTTTCTTTAAACCACATTTTAGAATATACAGCCTATCCAGCTTTAAGTTACCAACCCCATGTTTTACCAGGCTCCATAAATATTCTTAGTTGCTACCTTTCCGATGTTGCCAACAAGCTTGCCTTAGAATGTATTTTAATACAGAAAACGTTTTCATTACAAGTACGAGCTCTGCTTCATTACAAGTATCAACACTAGAGTACTCTTCACCCCCAGGAAGTTATTTTTGGCAAACTGAAAACAGATCACAAAGTGAGAACGGAAGGCCAGCAAGACTACTGTCACCTCAGGCAAGATTTGCTATGCCTAAACCATTTACAATCAGTTTGGTTGCCAAACATCAGTTTGATTTTTGGTTGATTTCAAATTAAGTTACACCAACAAGTTAGACTACCACTTTCTTCTGCAACACGTTCCAGCACTGAATTGCTCTTACATCGTTTCAAAGATTTCTTCTACAAGATCTGACAATTTTTGTTTTTTCCCCTGCTATTCAAGTCCATTACTTCATCTATCCCCAGCAGTCAGAGACATTTCTGCATTCTGTATCCCCCAAAGCAACTGCAACCTCTATTCAGATTTGTACTACCTACATATTTAATAAGTATGCTCTGTTTCATTATTGCAGATGTTAATAAAAATACTGAAGAGACCTATTTAGTTCACTTGATATATCCTTCCAGCTTGACATCAAACAGTTACCTTTGCAAAGACTGATGAGCCTAAGGCAAATAAGTAGCACCGATAAGCAATTCATTTTAGAAGAACATTTCCGCCTTTGAGAAATACAGGACTGTCCCACATTTAACTAAAAATTCACACCTTAAGTATTTGAATAGAATGAAAATAAGTAGTATGCACCCATACAAGCATTAACAAGAGTGATTCAGTTACAATGACAGACCATGAAGAACTCGTCTCCTAGCAAGCCTTCTCTTATATACACACCATACATCAGATCAACCACTGTTCATTAACATTGATAAATGATGACCAGAGAGCACCTCTCCTAGAAAGACAGGCTGAGAGAGTTGGGGTTGTTCAGCCTGGAGAAGAGAAAGCTCCAGGAAGATCTCATTGCAGCCTTCCAGTACCTAAAGGGGGCCTACGGGAAAGCTGGGGAGGGACTCTTTGTCAGGGAGCGTAGCGGTAGGACAAGGAGTAATGGCTTTAAACTAAGAGGGTAGATTTAGATTAGATATTAGGAAGAAATTCTTCACTCAGAGGGTGGTGAGGCACTGGAACAGGTTGCCCAGAGAAGTTGTGGATGCCCCATCCCTAGAAGCGTTCAAGGCCAGGTTAGATGGGGCTTTGAGCAACCTGGTCTAGTGGAAGGTGGTAGAAGGCATCCCTGCCCATTTTGGGGGGGGGGGGGGGGGGTGTGAAACTATATGATCTTTAAGGTCCCTTCCAACCTAAACCATTCTATGATTCCATGATAAAACAGTTGTTGTACTCCCAACATTAAAAAACGACTATCAGAAATGTATTGAGGTAAGCTCCATAGATCTGAATACGGTGATTCTACTGCTTTCAGAAGCTCTCTTGGTAACAAAAGATTAAGCCCAAAATTTGTCACGATGAACTCATCGTTCCTTAGTAGCACAAACTCAAAACGTACCTGCCTTTAGTAAAAGTATCCTGAAAGCTAACTTGGCTTAGGTTGTCCATCACTGAAACAGAGCTGTAAAATTCTAAAAAGGCAAGAAAAAGACACTGAAATATTGCTATCCTCTTACTATTAACATTCAAATGCATTTCAGTTTCCTGAATATTTTTAGCAGTCTGATTAAGTCTCACGGTAGCAATAGTTTCTGATGTCTGATTCAAGTTCCGCATAGTGACTTCATAAAAAAGCCTTCCATTGGTATAGATTTAGATTAAAATCTTCACAAAATGTATGTTTTGCTATGCACGTGGATAGCAGAATAGATTGCAGCAAGGAAAAAATTAATTCAATTTTGTTTCTTGAGGGTCATCTAAGAAGTCTGTAAAGAATTTTGTTTCAGGTAACGTGCAACAATTATTCCAGTATTTAGTTACTGAAAATTTAATTCTATTGTTTTGTGAGGTCTGAACATCAATAAGGCAGTGAATACCAAGTAAAAATGAACAACTAGTTCCAAACGATGTACAGTGAAGAGATTTGATCTCGTAAAGATAAGTCACCCACTTTGAGCCACATTAACAGCTGAAGCGAGAACACTACACCGTATAATCAAACAATCAAAAAGGTCAGTTTGTTTTTCTTTTTTATGATGGAGTTGATAGGGTCCTTTTGCGACAAAGTATTTTTCATCAGTTTTAAAGTAGCTGGAGACACTTTTAAAACAAAGTTGTCTTAGCACAACAGTATTCAGGAAAGCTTAATATATTGCCTCTGTTTTAGAAAGAGTAGTAACGTGTTGAGAAAAGGGAAACTGAAAGCAACTGCATGAATCAGAAGTCAAGACTTCGGTGAAAAGGTTAAGAAAAAACATCATCTAGAGTCAACTCCCAGAACTCCACATTACCAAAAAACACACAAAAAAAAGATGGAACTAAAACAACTATCTTTAGCTTCAGCTTACCAAATTAAATGAAAAAAAAAAAAATCTTAAACAGCATAGTCATTCTTCCCTGAACATTTTCTTTTTTATATCATCACAAAACAAGATACAAGTAAGGCCACATTTGGAATAACATCATAAATTCAAAATTTTTCCAAGGGCAATAGCAAACTGCTTCAGTCATCATGGACAAAAGAAGCCTCTAAGAAAACTTCTCTGCTTGCTTTGCCTCACAAAATGAGGAACTAAGATATATTTAAACATTGGTCATAAACATCTGAAGGAGCAAATTCCACTGAGAAAAGAGGTGTTTTAATCCAAAACATCACAAAATGACAAAAAAAAATACCAGTTGGAAATGGAGTTTTGAAGATCAGAAGAACAGGATTCTGGAACAACTTTAAGACTTCAAATATTCAAACCTGTTAATTCCTATTATGCTTAAATGCCAGACATTAAGAATTGTTATACATGAAACTGTTTAACTACACAAATACATGCACACAAATATAACATGGTAATTAAGTCAGTTTTTCGCTTAGGCGGTGACCATGAGACTAGAGCCCCCCCCCCCGAAAATTTTCCTCTTTTTCCTCCGTTCTGAAAATGCTAGGTGGCTTTTTAATAAGGCTTCTGCATTTTCTTGAATATATAAAAATCTTACCACCCCCCACATTCACCAGGAGGAAAAAAGAAAAAGGACTCCTGCCACCAGAACTGTCAGTTACAGATTTCACCCTCCTTCACTCCTGAAGGATTTCAATAATGCCCTGGTTTTGGCTGGGATAGAGTTAGTTTTCCTCCTAGTAGCTGGTACAGTGCTGTGTGTGGGACTTAGGAGAAAAATAATGCAGGTGACACACTGTTTTAGCTGTTGCAGAGCAGTGCTTACACTAAATCAAGGACTTTTCAAGCTTCTCATGCTGTCCTGCCAGCAAGGAGGCTAAGGGTACACAAGAAGCTGGGAGGGGACAGAACCAGGACAGCTGACCCAAAAGGATAGTCCATACCATAGGATGTCACACAGAACAATAAAAATTGAGGGGACTGTTGCTCGGGGGCTGCCTGGGCAATTGCATTGTGCATCACTTGGTTTATTCCCCCCCCCCCCCCCCCTTATTATTAATAAGCTATCCTTATCTCATCAACTCATGAGTTCTTGCACTTTTCAATTTTCTCCCCCATCCCAATTGGGGGTGGTGGGAAGCAAACAAGCGTGTAGTATTTAACTGTCTGACAGGTTAAATCACAACCATTAAATAAGCAGGCAAACTGGCAATATATTGCAGTAACTTCTAACCAGGAAGTGTAAGACCATTATAGGGTAAGCATAGTGCAGAACCTAGCAAGCACCTGTTAGCAGAGCTCATATCTCCACACAACACTTTAAAAATAGATTACAGTGCAGACACATACAAGACTTGTTACAGAGTAGCCAGGGATTTTACAGTCAGAGGTAGTAACATCTATAGAATCATAGAATATCCCGAGTTGGAAGGGACCCATAAGGATCATCGAGTCCAACTCCTGGCACCACACAGGTCTACCACAAATTTTAGACCATGTGACTAAGTGCACAGTCCAAACGCTTCTTAAACTCCAAAAGGCTTGGCGCAGTGACTACTTCCCTGGGGAGCCTGTTCCAGTGTGCGAACACCCTCTCAGTGAAGAGCCTCTTCCTTATGATGTACTCTGACTTGCTCCATGTATTAGAAAATAATATACTGTCTAGAACTGCATCTGCTAACAGTGAAAAAAATAATAATCTTTATAAAATGTCTCACACCTGTGTGGGAAAGGAATTCGCAGGGAGCTTTGTGCTGTTTCACACGTCCCTGAGTTAGAGAGAATGAGGAAAACAGCGGTAGAACCAAAAACTTGAGCAAGGTCGAGATAAAGTAAATTGGCTACAGTGTTAAAGATGAGCTTTGGGCAGTGGCCAATTGCTGGCTGGCTCAAGGCGCGCGTCTGAGGGTCTCTAACCAATTGTAAGACAGATTTGGGCGCGTGGACAGCGCGTGGGGCTACGGGGAAAGTATATGTAGTGGTGAAAAATGGCAATAAAGGGTCTCCTGTTCAAGAGCCATCAGGAGTCCGTGTCGTGCATCCCTTCAAATGGTGACACCGACGTGATAGGGGAGGAGCAGCGCTGCACAAGCGTCCGAAGGGAACCCAGCCGAATGAATCAAGTTCGCAGTTGGACTGCAGCTTCAACCCCGGGACATCACCTGAAGGACAGGTGAGCGGCTGGGCATTGATCATGGGAGCTAGCCTTTCGGCAGAGGAAGCAGCTATACTGAAATTACTAAAGCAACTCCTAATAGAAAGGGGAGTAAAATATGATTCGTTTAAGATAAAGCTATTATTGAAATTTTTGCGAAAACAAGGGTTCCCCTCAATGGCTTCCACAGTATTTGATGTAAAAACTTGGGACCAAGCAGGGGAAAAAATATGGGAAGCAGCGTCCAGTGGGGATACTAATGCTGCTGAGGCGATGACTACGTGGCGGCTGGTGACTGAGACTTTAAGATCGTGGCAGGCAGAAAAGGAAGTACAGAACGCCGCTGCCCAGGCAATAACAGCAGCTGAACCGAGATCAGGGCCTGCAAGGTCACCAGAGCGGTGCAGTTTGATAGACCTGGGGGATGACAAGGAAGAGGGCCGCGGACCGCCGCCGCAGAGCCCCTCCCCGCTGACCCCCTCGGCTCCCGCCTTGCCTGCCCCCGATAATGCCTCCCTGCGGGCCCGAGCTTTCGACCCGCGGGAACGATGGGAGCTGGTGCGCCGGGAAGCGCTAAAAGATGGGGACCCGGTGGGAATGGCATTCCCGGTGCAGGTGCGACCCAA
>NW_024429075.1:1174364-1301297 GCF_009769625.2 Cygnus olor | reverse complement strand
TAGTTAAATTGTTAATTGTTTAGTTAAATTGTTTAGTTAAATTGTTTAATTAATAATAATCTTTACTTAATAATTATTTTTTTTTCTTCCCTTTAATTAAATCATCCTTATCTCAACCTATGAGTTGCTCTTTCCTTTACTTCCTCCCCTCCTCATCTAAGGAGGGGGAGTGAGAGAGCGGTTGTGGTGTTCAGCTGCTTAGCACAGTAAAACCACCACAACTATCTCAGGAGAGGATATTTCAAGGATCCCACCAGAACGGTGGGCTTTTGGCATAGCTTCCTTAAAGACAGAGGACATTAAACAGTTGTCTACCTTTCCCAGTCTCTCAGAGGACCCTTCTGTTGTGGGGTTGCTGAGGGTCGAAGAACAGCAGGTGCCAATCACTACCACAATGACGGCAATATCGCACCAACCGAGACTCCCTGATTCCCATCCATAAGCTAATTCGTCAACTGGAGAGCCAAGGAGTGATCAGCAAGACTCATTCACCTTTTAATAGTCCCATATGGCCAGTGCGGAAGCCTAATGGTGAGTGGAGGCTAACAGTGGACTATCGTGGCCTGAATGAAGTCATGCTACCGCTGAGTGCTGCAGTGCCGGACATGCTAGTACTCCAGTACAAACTAGAATCAAAGGCAGCCAAGTGGTACGCCACAACTGATATCACTAATTCATTTTTCTCAATCCCTTTGGCAGCAGAGTGCAGGCCACAGTTTGCTTTCACTTGGAGGGGTGTCCAATACACCTGGAATCGGCTGCCCCAGGGGTGGAAACACAGCCCTACCATTTGCCATGGACTGATCGAGTCTGCGCTGGAACAGGGGGAAGCTCCTGAACACCTGCAGTACATCGATGACATCATTGTGTGGGGTGACACAGCAGAGGAAGTTTTCGAGAAAGGGAAGAAAATAGTCCAAACCCTTCTGAAGGCTGGTTTTGCCATAACAGGACCAGATGTAAAGAATGTGCTCTACACTGCACCCAGGGAGAATGGCCCCACCTGGAGCCTCTGGCAGAAAGAACCTGGGGAAACGCGAGGTCGACCCCTAGCGTTTTGGAGTCGGGGATACAGAGGATCTGAGGCCTGCTACACTCCAACCGAAAAGGAGATATTGGCAGCATATGAAGGAGTTTGATCTGCTTCGGAAGTGGTTGGTACTGAAGCGCAGCTCCTCCTGGCACCCTGACTGCAGGTACTGGGCTGGATGTTCAAAGGAAGGGTCCCCTCTACACATCATGCAACTGATGCTACCTGGAGCAAGTGGGTTGCCCTGATTACTCAGCGGGCTCGAATAGGAAACCCCAGTCGCCCAGGAATCCTGGAAGTGATTGTGGACTGGCCAGAAGGCAAGTACTTTGGGATATCATCAGAGGAGGAGGTGGCCCGTGCTGAAGAAGCCCCACTGTACAACAAGCTCCCAGAAAATGAGAAGCAATATGCCCTGTTCACTGGTGGGTCCTGTCGTATTGTGGGAAATTTTGTTCATCATCTTCATCGACTGTTCAACATCTTCATCGACGACCGTGATGAGGGAATAGTGTCCACCCTCAGCAAGTACGCTGATGCTACAATGCCGATGACACTAAACTTGGGGTAGTTGTGGACTCAGTTGAGGTTGGAAAGGCCTTGCAGAGAGATCTGGACAGATTGGAGAGCTGGGCAATCACCAACCACATGAAGTTTAACAAGAGCAAGTGCCAGGTCCTGTACCTGGGACAGAGCAACCCTGGCTATACGTACAGACTGGGCAACGAGACGCTGGAGAGCAGCCCCGCAGAGAGGGATCTGGGGGTTATGGTTGATAGCAGGGTGAATATGAGCCAGCAGTGTGCCTTGGCAGCCAGGAGGGCTAATCGTATCCTGGGGTGCATCAAGCACAGCATTGCTAGTCGGTCGAGGGAAGTGATTGTCCCGCTCTACTCTGCGCTGGTGCGGCCTCACCGCAAGTACTGTGTGCAGTTCTGGGCACCACAGTACAAAAAGGACATAAAACTGTTGGAGAGTTTCCAGAGAAGGGATACAAAGATGGTGAAGGGCCTAGAGGGGAAGACGTATGAGGAGCGGCTGAGGTCACTTGGCCTGTTCAGCCTGGAAAAGAGGAGGCTGAGGGGAGACCTCATCGTGGTCTACAGCTTTCTCACGAGGGGGAGTGGAGGGGAAAGCGCCGATCTATTCTCTTTAGTCACTAGTGATAGGACCCGCGGGAATGGTGTCAAGCTGAGTTAGGGGAAGTTTAGGCTAGACATCAGGAAGAGGTTCTTCACTGAGAGAGTGGTCGCCCACTGGAACAGTCTCCCCTGGGAAGTAGTCACTGCACCAAGCCTGTCAGAGTTTAAGAAGCGTTTGGACTGTGCACTTGGTCACATGGTCTGAATTTCTGGGTAAACCTGTGTGGTGCCAGGAGTTGGACTCGATGATCCTTATGGGTCCCTTCCAACTCGGGATATTCTATGATTCTACGATTCTATTCTATGATTCTACGATTCTAAGCTGGGAGGAGTGGACGACACACCAGAAGGCTGTGCTGCCATTCAGCGAGACCTGGACAGGCTGGAGAGCTGGGCAGGAAGAAACCAAATGAAGTTTAACAAAAGCAATTGTAGGGTCTTGCACCTGGGAAGGAACAACCGGACGTATCAGTACAGGCTGGCGGATGACTTGCTGGAGAGGAGTTCTGCGGAGAAGGACCTGGGGGTCCTGGTGGACGATAGGTTGACCATGAGCCAACAGTGTGCCCTGGTGGCCAAGAAGGCCAATGGGATCCTGGCATGCATTAAAAGAAGCACAGCCAGCAGGTCAAGGAAGGTGATCCTCCCCCTCTACTCTGCCCTGGTCAGGCCTCACCTGGAGTGCTGTGTCCAGTTCTGAGCTCCCCGGTACAAAAAAGACAGGGATCCCCTGGAAAGACTCCAGCGGAGGGCCACAAAGATGATACGGGGCCTGGAGCACCTCCCCTATGAGGAAAGGCTGAGAGACCTGGGTCTGCTCAGCCTGGAGAAAAGAAGACCGAGAGGGGATTTTAGCAATGTTTACAAATACCTTAATTGTGGGAGACAGAGGGATTTGGCCACCCTCTTTTCAGTGGTTTGTGGGGACAGGACAGGGGGCAATAGCCACAAAATGGATCACAGGAAGTTCCGCACCAACATGCGAAAGAACTTCTTCACAGTGAGGGTGACGGAGCACTGGAACAGGCTGCCCAGGGAGGTTGTGGAGTCTCCTTCTCTGGAGATATTCAAGGCCCGTCTGGACGCCTACGTGGGCAACCTGCTCTAGGGAACCTGCTTTGGCAGGGTGGTTGGACCCAATGATCTCTTGAGGTCCCTTCCAACCCCTACAATTACGTGATTCTGTGAAAACATCGGAGGTGGATGGCTGCTGTATGGCATCCTACACGACGAGTTGCAGAAGCTGCTGAGGGAGAAGGTGAATCGAGTCAGTTTGCAGAAGTGAAAGCCATCCAGCTGGCTTTAGATATTGCTGAACGAGAAAAGTGGCCACTTCTCGATCTCTATACTGATTCATGGATGGCAGCAAATGCCCTGTGGGGGTGGTTACAGCAATGGAAGCAGAGCAACTGGCAGCGCAAAGGCAAACCCATCTGGGCTGCTGCACTGTGGCAAGATATTGCTGCCCGGGTGGAGAACCTGGTTGTAAAAGTACGCCATGTAGATGCTCACGTGCCCAAGAATCGGGCTACTGAAGAATATCAAAACAACCAGCAGGTGGATCAGGCTGCTAAGATTGAAGTGGCTCAGGTGGACCTGGACTGGCAACATAAGGGTGAATTATTTATAGCTCGACGGGCCCATGACACCTCAGGCCATCAAGGCAGGGATGCAACATACAGATGGGCTCGGGATCGAGGGGTGGACCTGACCATGCATGCTATTGCACAAGTTATTCATGACTGTGAAACGTGCTGCAATCAAGCAAGCCAAGCGGTTAAAGCATCTTCAGTATGGGGGAGGAATGGGGAGGTCCGATGTGTACCTCAAGGGGATCTGATGTTGGGTGAAAACAGCCCATGAGTTGAATTGTATTACGTTAATTATTAGATAATGCTGTATGTCATCACTATCATGATTGCTACATGTCAATGTCCCGTTAATGGTATCACAGTAACAGCCACGCCGATAACGATGAATGAATTTTGATAGAATTGGACAAGCACAGCGGTGTGATGGAACCAGAACGAGCTTCAGCATGCGATGATCCAACATCACACATCATCTCTTCTGCCCTGCAAGACTGCTGGGACAGATGGAGCCCAAAGTCAGTCACAGACTCCACAAACTCAGGGGACATTTTATATACATATATGAAGGTGGTGACTAATTGGAATGTATTGGGAAGTGTGGGACCTAAGCATGACATAAATGGTATGGAATAAGGGGTGTATATTGTCCTGGTTTCAGCTAGGATAGAGTTAATTTTCCTCCTAGTAGCTGGTAGGGTGCTGTGTTTGTGTTTTAGGATGAGAATAATGTTGATAACACACTGATGTTTTAATTGTTGTAGAGCAGTGCTTACACTAAGCCAAGGACTTCCCAGCTTCTCGCTCTGTCCTTCCAGCGGGCAGGCTGGGGGTGCAGCAGGAGCTGGGAGGGGACAGACCCAGGACAGCTGACCCAAACTGGCCAAAGGGGTATTCCTTTCTCATTTTCTCATCACAGAATTGAAGGGGTTGGAAGGGACCTCAAGAGTTCATCGGGTCCAACCACCCTGCCAAAGCAGATTCCTTACAGCAGGCTGCCCACGTAGGCGTCCAGACGGGCCTTGAATATCTCCAGAGAAGGAGACTCCACAACCTCCCTGGGCAGCCTGTTCCAGTGCTCCGTCACCCTCACTGTGAAGAAGTTCTTTCGCATGTTGGTGCGGAACTTCCTGTGATCCATTTTGTGGCTATTGCCCCCTGTCCTGTCCCCACAAACCACTGAAAAGAGGGTGGCCAAATCCCTCTGTCTCCCACAATTAAGGTATTTGTAAACATTGCTAAAATCCCCTCTCGGTCTTCTTTTCTCCAGGCTGAGCAGACCCAGGTCTCTCAGCCTTTCCTCATAGGGGAGGTGCTCCAGGCCCCGTATCATCTTTGTGGCCCTCCGCTGGAGTCTTTCCAGGAGATCCCTGTCTTTTTTGTACCGGGGAGCCCAGAACTGGACACAGCACTCCAGGTGAGGCCTGACCAGGGCAGAGTAGAGGGGGAGGATCACCTTCCTTGACCTGCTGGCCGCGCTTCTTTTAATGCATGCCAGGATCCCATTGGCCTTCTTGGCCACCAGGGCACACTGTTGGCTCATGGCCAACCTATCGTCCACCAGGACCCCCAGGTCCTTCTCCGCAGAACTCCTCTCCAGCAAGTCATCCGCCAGCCTGTACTGATACGTCCGGTTGTTCCTTCCCAGGTGCAGGACTCTACAATTGCTTTTGTTAAACCTCATTTGGTTTCTTCCTGCCCATCTTTCCAGCCTGTCCAGGTCTCGCTGAATAGCAGCACAGCCTTCTGGCATGTCGGCCACTCCTCCCAGCTTTGTGTCATCGGCGTACTTGCTGAGGGCAGACACTATTCCCTCATCAAGGTCGTCGATGAAGATGTTGAACAAAACCGGACCCAGCACCGACCCCTGGGGAACGCCGCTAGTTACAGGTCTCCAGCCGGACTCTGCGCTGCTGATCACCACCCTCTGAGCTCGGCCAGTCAGCCAGTTCTCAACCCACCTTACTCTCCACTCCTCTATCCCATACTTTCTCAGCTTTGCTATCAGGATGTCATGGGAGATAGTATCGAAAGCCTTGCTAAAGTCAAGGTAGATGACATCCACTGCTCTCCCCCCTTCTACCCAGCTGGTGATGCCATCATAGAAGGCAACGAGGTTGGTCGAGCACGACTTCCCCTTGGTGAATCCATGCTGACTACTCCCCATAACATTCTTCTCTTCCAATTGCTTGGAGATGGCCTCCAGAACAAGCTGTTCCAACACCTCTCCAGGGACAGAGGTGAGACTGACTGGCCTGTAGTTTCCCGGATCCTCCTTCTTGTCCTTCTTGAAGACCGGAGTGACATTGGCTATCCTCCAGTCTTCAGGCACCTCTCCTGTTCTCCAGGACCTTTCAAAGATGACAGAGAGCGGTTCGGCGATCACCTCTGCCAACTCCCTTAGCACACGTGGATGCATCCCATCGGGACCCATGGATTTCTGTGCGTTGAGCCCACTCAGGCGCTCCCGAACCACTCTCTCGTCAAACAGGTGGGAGCCCTCCATTTCCCAGCCCCTTTCTCCTCCCGCCAGGGTCAAGGAGTCCTGGGGGGGGGGTCCTTGAAGCAAAGACTGAAGCAAAGAAAGCATTCAGTACCTCCGCCTTCTCGGCGTCTCCCGTTACCAGGACTCCCCCCTCGTTCAGTAAGGGACTCACATTATCCCTAGTCTTCCTTTTACTGTTTACATACTTTAAAAAAACCCTTCTTATTATCTTTTATCTCTTTTGCAAGCCTCATCTCTAGGTGGGCTTTAGCCTTCCTCGTCGCGTCCCTGCAGGCCCTGACAACACTCCTATACTCCTCCCAAGAGGACAGGCCCTTTTTCCACATTCCGTAGACCTTCCTCTTCCTTTTGATCTTATCGATAAGCTCCTTGCTCATCCAAGCAGGTTTCCTGCCCCCCTTCCCCGATTTCCTACTCTTAGGGATGCACCGATCCTGAGCTTGGAAGAAGTACTGTTTAAATGTAGCCCAGCTCTCACAAGCACTCTTGCCTTCTAGCAACCTAGCCCATGAGATACCATCTGACATCATGCTGAACAATTAATATGGGGGGGCTGGCCGGGGCAGGGGGGAAGGGATGGATCCGCTGCTTGGGGACAGGCTTGTCAGCGGGTGGTGAGCAATTGCATTGTGCATCACTTGTTTTGTACACACTATTAGTAGTAATACTATTATCATTATTATTATTATTTTCCTTTCTTTTCTGTCCTAATAAACTGTCTTTATCTCAGCCCACAGGCTTTCTAATTCTCTCCCCCATCCCAGAGAGGGAGGTGGGAGGGTGAGCGAATGGCTGTGTGGCGCTTAGCTGCCGGCTGGGTTAAACCACAACAATAAATCATCTTAATTTCAGTCAGCCTATTGTAAGTAGACCCATTAGTTATTAGGCAACTGATTTGTATTGTCTGTCCTGAAATGGCTTGAAGTTCAGCCATCCGAAGAGAGTCATTCCAACTCCATTCATCTTTTGAAAACACTTCATCTCCTTGTATAGCTAGAGTTGAGAGATTTAAGTTCTTTTGTTTTGCAGTGTTCCAACACTTGCACTATATCGTGACAATGCATTGTTCCAAGGGTCATTATGACATGTCATGGTGAAACACCTCAGCTCCATGCACAACCACAGTAGCTAAGTTTAAGTTTTCCCTGACGGCACGTGTTCCCTTAATTCCAGTGTATTTAACGTGGGCTTGGGACCGTGGCCATTCTGGGCCTTTTTGGCTATGAACCAAAGGGGATTGCATTAACATCAGGGTAAAGCATAGTTTTATCATTTCAAACTGCTGATTTTTCATTCTCCAGCTGTCTGCATGCAGTTCACTCAGGATTCCTGTGAACACAAAAGGAAAGAAAATATGCTTGGTTGTATTCAACCGGCAGGGTTAAAAAGAGGGTGAAATCCACTGAGTGCTAATCCGGTGTACTTTTCCTGAACAATCTTTGGCTTCCCATGCGTAGAGGTTTTGGGGGATAGTTGGTACCATTGCTACTGTTCCAGTCTGAGGCATTTTTACCAGCACAGGTTGTCCAGTGTGAAATCCTGTAGGACATTCTCCTGGTTTGGTATAATGCTTGGGGTGATTGTATTGGTAGATGCACAGAAGACTTTCATTTTGGGGCAGCACCTTGTATCAATGTCACTATTTCTGCCATGTTTGGAACTGCGGCAGTCCAAGGTATGGTATTAGCATTTAACTGCCTGTAATCCATGGTAAAATGCCATTGCCTGGTTGGTTTCTTTACCAGCCACACCAGTGAACTGTAAGGTGAACGGGTCCTTTTAATAATGCCTCTTTCTTCCAATTCTGTTACCACCCCGTCAATCCCCATAAGTGCTGCTGCTGGCAACAGATATTGCCGAACATTAGTGATTTGAGAGCGGGGTAAGGGTATGGATGCTTGTAACAGACTCAATCTCACTGTGCCTGAATCCCTTTGATGTGTCGTGAAACTCCACACCATCCCATCTGGGAGTTTCCACGTTCATCCACCCAGTACGTCAAATCCTAAAATATTAGTGTATGCAGCACCAACTAATACTTCTGCCCTGGTTAATTTTCATATCTCTGGCAGCCAGAGTGAAATTTTTGTGGTGGGACATTCTTTCTTCACACTGTCGATTCCTGTGAATTTAACCCTGCGTCGACCAGGTCTTATGCCCGGGGTTTGTGCTGTCTCATGGGTAATTATTGACATTTGGGCCCCGGTGTCAATGAGAAAGTTTACCAATATTTTTCGGGGTCCAACGGGAAGGGCAACGGTAGGGTCAGAGTATTCAACAGAGAGCCACTGAATTGCTAATGTTATAAATTAGTTTTGGTAGAAATCATTCCCGACACATCGTGGGTAGGGTAGATCGAATTTCAATTTATTTGAGCAATTCAGCAAGCAGCAATAAGTAAAACAGCGCTGGGCGGCCGGGGAGTCTCCTGCTCCGCCAACGGCGCGCACCTAAGCACACCAGAGTCTCGATTTATAGTCTTGTGGTTCCGGGTTTTTAGTGGCACATCCTGGTGTCTTCTTACACTGCAAGGCCTGTTGCTAGGGGGTCTTCGTCAGTCCTCTGGTGGTCGTGAGGATGAAGATCATCGTCTTCCTCTGCGTTGGGGTCGTGACTTTGCTGCGGTGTGTGTGTTCCCATGCAAGGAGGAATGCCATTTTGCCCTTATTTGGAGCTGGTTTCTATTGCAATTGTTAACTTAACAGGAAGTTCCCATACTTGTTTTTTTTCCTTCAACAGGATATTGGGGGTATAAGCAGTCAACCGTTGAAACCCCCCTATCAGCAACATTTAATGAATAAACAAAGCTTTACCCATTACAATCCCCCCTTTTTCTCTGTATCATTTTGTTCATTAAATCTATTTAGTTCTAATTGACTCAGGATTAATGTTTCCTCTAGTATGGGTCTATCATTTATCGATTCGTACTTTGTCCTCATAAGCATCAGATGAGCAGCCTCCAATCTACCTTTAACAATGGTTATGACTTTGTTAAGGATACAAGGACCAAACGTCAGTCCTAGGGTTAATATTGTTGACAACAGAGTGGTGAGCCATGGCGAGTGATTATACCAGGACTCGTACCAGCTTTGCTGGGCCTCCCGCTCTCTTTTTCTCCTTTCCAATCCTTCTCTAAGTTTGGTCATGGTATCCCTCACAATCCCAGTATGATCAGCATATACACAACATTCCTCCCTGAGTGCGGCGCACAATCCTCCTTGTTGTAAATACAATAAATCTAGTCCTCTGCGATTCTGTAATACCACTTCGGATAACGATCTCATAGATTTTTCTAAAGCACTGATAGATTTTTCAATTCTGGCTAAATCTTCATCCACAGCTGCTCTCAGGGAGGTGATCTCTCTTCCTTGTTTGATTAGCAAAGCAACTCCTGTGCCTACCCCTGCACCCCCCCCCCCAAAACCATTAGGGTAGCCACTGTCAGTGTGGAAATTGGTTCCCGTTTTGTCAAATGGTGTTCTTGATTGATCTGATTGTCATACATAAAATTCTCTGGGTGGTAGATTATCTTTGGGAGGATTATTACTTGAACACAGAATTCTACAGACTCATCGAACAAGTCCAGGGATAAACAAGGGGTAACTCCTATCTTTGAGCATACCCACCTAGCATCCTTCGCTGGTAATAACCGTTCCGCCGGTTTCTTTATACTTCCGATGTTAGTTTGATTTGCACACAAGTGCATTTTATCGGGTGGGACTTGTCCCACGCATCTCCCCTTCCCAGTCACTTGGGTCAGCGTTATGCCCTGACCCTCTTTCCCCCACGTACATTGTGAGGGATTGGATCCATTTACCCGTCGGGCCTTCTCATTGACCCCCACAGCTTCGTAAAAGGGCGGCCTTACCCCATAACAAAGCCAGCACCGCTCAGTCAGGTTAGGGTTGGTAGCATTTAACAGCTGGTAGCTTACTTGCATCAATTTCCACAGGGCCCCTTCCTGGGTTCGAGCTGGGGCAGAGGTAGAAACCTATTTGGTTCAGACACGGGCTTATGGGTGCCAGTTGACAAAGGGATGTGAGAAAACTTGGTGCACCCGCCGTAGTTACTTGGTTAATGATAACTTGGTCCTCCCACCTAATTAAACTCCACTTAAAGGGCTGGTGCGAATATCCCTGGTCGGCCCCAGCCGGACAGGGGATAGTCAATAGGAGAGGTAGCGCCAACATACACCAGAAGGGCAACGTCCTTTTATAATTCTGGGGAGGCGGCTTCGAGTTATGGTGGGTACTAGGGCGGTTTATTCGGCCGGACTCCATCATCTCAAATAGGGGTGGGTACCAAATAACTCTCGCCACTGTTGTACTCCTCTGCCTCGCCCGCCTACTTGGTTGCCTCAAGCAGCAGGGTTCACTTTCTTCACGGCAGCAAGGGTAATCTTCAGGGGCCTAGGTACCGATTTCCCTCTTCCAGCCACTCCCAGTCCCAGTTACTCACTCCTCCTTAGGCGCGTTACCCTTCTGATGTATGGGTCTGGGTACATTAAAGAATTTCCCTTCCCCTACTTCCCGGTTTCGTTTACAGTGAACCTATTATTCCTTAGAGAAGGTTACCGATCATACGATTACGAATTCACTCATCAGTCCCTTTTCGCATGGTCAGCCTCAAGTCTCCGGGTTGGCTGGTCACTCTCCACCGTTCCTCCGGTATTGGTCCTTTAACTCGGCTGGCGTGAGTCCATCCTTTCTCGGCTGTCCAGACAGCTGTGTCTGTGGTAAGTAGAACAAGGTAGGGTCCTTCCCAACGTGGAGTTAAAGAGGTCTCTTTCCAGGATTTTATCAGAACCTGGTCTCCTGGTTTGATCCCGTGTATGGCCATCTCTAGAGGGGGGGCGCATTGTACTACTCTTTTTGCTGCAGGATCCCCCTTATATTGTGAGGTGACAATACCCTCAGTTCGCCCTCAAAGGTGATTTTATGCGTTTCTTCCACCAGGAGCGCAGCCACGACCACTGCCTGGAGACAGGTGGGCCATCCCCTACTCACGGGGTCCAAAAGTTTAGAAAGATCTCCCATGGGTTTCTTTTTCCCTGCCCAGTCTTGAGTTAAGACCCCGAACGCTGTCCCCTCCTTTATGTTGATAAATAGATAAAAGGGTCTCTTCACATTGGGTAAATTTAACACAGGAGCGTTCACTAAATCCATTTTTAAGTCTATCAGGCTTTGCTCATCACTTTGGCTCCATTTCATTAATCCTTCCCCAACCAGTTTCTGATACAAAAACTTCACTTTGCTACTATAATTTTCAATCCATTGTCGACAGTATCCTAACAACTCCAGCAGCTGCCTAACTAACTTGTCTTCTGCTTTTTGACGCTTGTAGTGACAAAATCCCATTCACTCGTTCGGGGTCTAGTTTCTTAGTGCCCTTACTTAGCCAATGTCCTAAATATTTCACCTCTTCCTCCGTGAACTGTAATTTTGACTTTGATACTTTTAGTCCCTTTAAGCTCAAGAAGTTTAGTATCTTGATACGTTCTGTCCTGACTGCCTCCTGACTCTCTCCTGCTAACAGCAAATCATCCACATATTGGACTAAGGTTACTTCAGGATTTGGTTCATAGTTCTCTAATACTTGTTCTAATGCCTGACCGAACAGATATGGTGATTCCGTGAATCCTTGGGGAAGCACGGTCCATCTTAATTGTTGTTTCCGATGGGTTGCAGGATCTTCCCACTCGAAGGCGAAATAATCCCTGCATTCCTTTTTTAAAGGACATGCCCAAAACACATCTTTTAGGTCTATGACACTATACCATTTCTGCGCTGGGAACAGCTGGCTTAGCAAGGTATGTGGGTTAGCTACTACAGGAAATCTGGTTATTGTTCTTTTGTTGACCTTCCTCAAGTCTTGGACTAGCCGATAAGAGCCATCAGATTTCTTGATAGGTAATATAGGAGTGTTATGAGGTGACATGCAAGTCTCCAGTAATCCCTGTTGTAGTAGCCTCTCGATTACTGGTTGCAGCCCCTCCCTGCCTTCTTGAGACATTGGGTATTGTTTTACCCTGATAGGAGTCTTGGGATTCCTGATAGTGACTTCAAAGGGACTAATATCTACACGGCCTACTGATTCGGGAGAATACCACACCTCAGGGTTTATTTTTGCCTCGTCCTCTACAGTGAGGGCGTATAATTTAACCTCAATTCCTTTATTTTTCACCTCCAAATTAATTTTTAGCTTAACCATTAAGTCTCTTCCCAACAGGTTATATTCAGCTTCTGGTACTAATAAGAAGGATCCTGTGCAACTTTGGGCTGGGGTCTCTATTTTCACCCCCTTTATTACTGAGACCCTAAAGGGCTCTCCTTTGGCTCCTATCACCTGTAATTTCTCCGAGGAAGGTTGACATCCCCGGGGTACCATTTGGACAGTCGATCTTTCTGCCCCAGAGTCCACAAGGAACTCCACTTCTTGATGCTGGGAACCTAACTTCAATTTTATCAAGGGCTCCGTTATACCAGAAGTCCGCAGTAGATGGAGCCCCTGACTCCCCTAATCTTCTTTAAACATTCGCTCATCTTGTAAGCGTTTTCTGCAGTCCTTTTTCATGTGTCCCTTCTTTAGGCAATAAAAACATTCTATCTGTCTTAGATCCCTCTGATCACTCTGGCTCCTCGGAGGTCTTTTTCGTGGTAGCGGAACAACCATTGGGCGAAGGGGGAGCCCTTTTTGTCCTTCCCGGACCGCTGCCACTAGAATCCTGGCCTGCCTTTTCTGAGTCTCTTCTTCTCTTCGCACATATACCTTCTGAGCTTCTCTCAGCAGTTCATCCATCCCTCTATCCTGCCAATCCTCTAACTTTTCTAATTTCCGCCTGATATCCCCCCCATGATTTTGCCACAAATTGCGTTTTTAACAAGGCCTGTCCCACTGGTGTACCGGGGTCCAGTCCCGAATAAAGCTGGAGGTTCTTCCTTAATCTCTCCAGCCATTCTGTGGGAGTTTCATCCTTCTTCTGATGTTCACTAAAGGCCTTATTTATATTTTGTCCTCTAGGGACTGACTCCCTTATACCTTGTACAATAATAGTCCTTAAATCCTGCATATGACCCCTATCTTGTTCATTTTGGTTATTCCAGTTAGGCCTCTGTAGGGGCCATTTAAGATCTCCCGCAGGACCCTGCTGGTGTTACTGGTCCCAGATTCGCATTCCAGCCCTCCGGATCATATTCCTTTCTTCTGCAGTGAATAATATACCTAAAATGGCCTGGAGTTCTTCCCAGGTGTAAACATTAGGCCCCAAAAATTGGTCTACTCGCTCAGAGACTCCAAGAGGATCTTCTAAGAGATTTCCCATTTCCTTCTTGAATTCTCTGACGTCTCCTATATTTAGGGGGATGGAGACGTATCCCATACCGGGTTGGGGCCCTCCCATTGCACCCTCTCTTAGGGGATATAGTCTACCCTCACCCTCTCGATTTCTAGTTTGGCTCCGAGTTACCCGTCTAGTTCCCCGAGGGGTGTCCGTGGCCGAATCAGAGTCACTATGGTAGCCCGGAGCCGTGGGGGGGGCTGGAGGTGAGGGAGGAGGGGGTATATAAGGGGGGGGGGGGTGAAAGTGGGACTTCTTCCTCATTCCGTTCATTCTTTTTCCTCCCCCCTTTTTCTCTTAATGGGTATAAGTTGGCTCGGGTCTCAGATCCTATCCATAAGGATGCATACTCACTCTCCTCTAGGCTGAAAGGCTCCTTTGAATTCACATAAAGGTTTAGAGCCTGACAGATCCAATCCTCAAAGGACCCAAACACGGGCCAATATAACGGGTGAGCCCCTAATTTGCTTCCCACCCCAGACTTCCATACAATAATGTATCATCTTAACTTTATCCTTACCCCGCCTAGAGGGGTAATTGTTCCAATTTTTAATCATTAACCCTAACGGGCTTTCCGGTGGTATCGGGGGCAACCTAGCCTTGGGTTCCGACCCACCCATGGGACCAGAAGACTTGCTCCTCTTCCGTCCCATCTTCCAGAGTGCCTTCACACACACACACAGTCTTCACCTCCCGTTCGTGGCCCAGTCCCTCGCGGGAGGTGGGAACCGCACTACCAGGGAGTCCGCACTCGCTTCGTCCTCGATTGGACGTCTCACACAGGCACACTCTGGGCTTCCCAACCCCAACCGAACGGATAACCGGCCTATACTTACTCACTCCTGAGTCTTCGTTCGGAGCTTCGTGCACAAAGATTAAGGGGTTACCGGTTGTTTATTTACTTATCGCTGGAACTTTAGGTTCGTCGGTAGGGGTGCGTTGGCTTGGGGACCTCCAGACAGGGACCGCAAAATCAGCGGGGCGCGCCTCCCCTGGGAGGGATCCAGCCAAGCTACCACTATCCGAGTCACGGCACCAATTTGTTATAAACTAGTTTTGGTAGAAATCATTCCCGACACATCGTGGGTAGGGTAGATCGAATTTCAATTTATTTGAGCAATTCAGCAAGCAGCAATAAGTAAAACAGCGCTGGGCGGCCGGGGAGTCTCCTGCTCCGCCAACGGCGCGCACCTAAGCACACCAGAGTCTCGATTTATAGTCTTGTGGTTCCGGGTTTTTAGTGGCACATCCTGGTGTCTTCTTACACTGCAAGGCCTGTTGCTAGGGGGTCTTCGTCAGTCCTCTGGTGGTCGTGAGGATGAAGATCGTCGTCTTCCTCTGCGTTGGGGTCGTGACTTTGCTGCGGTGTGTGTGTTCCCATGCAAGGAGGAATGCCATTTTGCCCTTATTTGGAGCTGGTTTCTATTGCAATTGTTAACTTAACAGGAAGTTCCCATACTTGTTTTTTTTCCTTCAACAGGATACTGGGGGTATAAGCAGTCAACCGTTGAAACCCCCCTATCAGCAACATTTAATGAACAAACAAAGCTTTACCCATTACAGCTAATACCCGCCAAGCAGGGTGGCTCACTGACCTCCCCGGGGATAGGAGGTTTTTTGCTGAGCTCCTGCCTCGTCAATTGGGCTTGGTGCAGAAGGTGTACTTTCCTTATGGGTTGGGGGCTTTCCAGTTAGGCAATTCTCCCCAGCTGGAATATTTTCCTTACCCAGAGATTGGACTAATGTACGGAGAACCTCCGTAGAGATGCCAAGCAAGATTGGTCAGGGTACACCCAAATCTAGGGCCTTACGCCACAACTCACCCTGTTCCTTATTAGGTTTGAACCTCTCTTTGAATTTGGGGTATTTGGGATTTTGATTGTGGATTTGGCGAACTCACCAGGAGTGATCTGGGGACTTAATACTGGATGAACTAATCCAGTCCACTTGGCGTCCATACTTATCTATGTCTTGTGCAATATCACTCCAGGTGGGAATGGGGGAGTGCAGATTTTGTCTACAAACGCAATCACCTTCCCTATGAACAGCTTGTATGCGATCCTGGGTATTTGTTACAAACATCTTAAGACAATCAGGGAGTCCACGGATGAGAGGGGTTAATTGAGCTGGGTCGATAGGGGCTGTGATATATGGAGTAATAATTCGTGTCAAGAAGATGGTTGATGTTAATAAAGAAGGGGGAGATGTGGGAGTGTGGCCATGGGGGTCGACAAGCCCCATGTTTGGTGATAACATCAGACTCTTAACGATGAGGCCATCAGGAATGTAGAGTTTAGAGGGAACAAAGAAGGGTGATTCAGGAGACGCCATGCCGTCTCGGGTTGCTTGTTCTCCAGCCGTTAAGGCATGGAAGTTGCTGGGTGTTTGCTGGTTGCCGGGCAAAGTTGTTCGACCAATGAAGAGTTAGTGGAAAAGGACTGCTGTGGGGCGAATGGTATAAAAAGGGAGCCTGTCCTCGATGATGAAAACAAACAGGGACATGAACAACAGGAACAGGGACAGGCTAACAGAACAGGGACCAGGACAGGAACAGGGACATTGATCGCCTAATGAAGATGGGTTCGGCCAAACTCAGCAAACTGCTCAAAGAAGCTCGTATAGAAAGTTGCTGGAAATAGGCGCACCGGAGCTGGAAGGAAGCTCAAGCTGAGAGAAGCGGACCCGCGCACACAACTGCCCCTCGCTGGCCGAAGGTAAGCAGTTGCGCATTATGGGGAATCATACGTCCTTAGAAACAAAGACTGTCCTGGTAACCTTACAGCTTATTCCCTTTATTAACAATCAGACAGTTTATGATCCTGAAACATGGGACCAAATTGAGGTCAAGGTGTGGGACTCTGCTACTAAAAATGACAAGGTTGCGGTGGGATTGCTCGGCACCTGGCGAGCAATCTGAGGCCTTAAAGAGCCATGTGGGACCACAATCAGAAATGTGTGGTTTTCCAGACAGTGAGGGAGCTGCGGGCTCGTTTACTGATCCTTCTGCTACACCATCGGCCCCCCACACCGCTACTGCCATCGCAGGCCTTTGCTGTTACGCCCCCTGGTGACCCGAACGTTCCTTTTGATCCAGGCCCTATAGGCCCTGAAAAGGAGCCGGATCTGTTTCCCTTCGATGCGGGAGGAATAGGATACATAAGGCCCGAAGGCCGAGTTGCTTAACAACTTAAAGCGAGACATATTGTTCCCACGACTAGCCCTGGAATTCTCCGGCGTTTGTAATCAAGAAAAGGAATGGAAAATGGAGACTGTTATATGATCTGAGAAAAATTAATGAAGTCATGGGAGATATGGGAGCACTTCAACCAGGATTACCAACTCCAACTATGCTCCCCCAGTCATGGACATTAATAGTAATAGACTTAAAGGATTGTTTGTTAAACACTTGCCAGAATTCAGAAAACTTTGCCATGTTTATGTTTCAATGGATACCTTTTCTGATTGTACATATGTATAGGCGTACTCGGGTTTCTTATGAATATGTAAAAGCAATGCTCTATATATTTAGAAAGTTCGACAATTGTGTGTGCGTGTTGGTAGAGTGTAGACTCCCCGAGCACCCAGTGCTGTTTACTTGCCTTTTATAAATATTGCTAAATTCAGATTGAGTTGTATCTTCATTTATAACAGGGCTAACATCAGGGATTTCCTAAATTCATCTCTTTCATATATCACCTGTATGCAGGCTGCTTTCTGTACTGCTACAGCCAGGTTGGAATAGCCTGTGGCTCTAATTTCTAGTGGTTCCACTCTCTCCTGGGGATCTATACCACCTGCCCAGTATGCAGCTCGTGCAGTTAAGGAGCAGTTATGCTCTCCTGGCGTGGTACTTTCAGGGTCTGCACTATGCGTTAATCTACGAACCTGCTTAACTGGAGCAGAAGGTTGCATTTTATCTAACAGATGATTAACCCTTTCCAGCAGTTGTTTAAGATGACTATTCTCATTCAAAAGTTTAGCAACTCTGATTCCTAATGTTCTTCCTGTCTCCCTTTCAAAGGCTAATGATGACTTTAACACCACATTTTCCAATTTTAAAGCTGTATATTCCACATCAGAAATTAGTTTGGGAGCAGGAATTTCCTTAGCTTCTTGCTGAGTGCAAGACAAACAGGCTCCTAATACTGCACAAATTACACCTTCACCTTTTTTCACTCCAATCTTTTGCACAGCCTGACACTGCTTAATGCGTTCTACCCCTGTCTCTCCATCTTTCTAAAATTTTTGAGCCCACTCCTTCCCAACCTGGGAAGGGGCACACTTGTATTTTTGCAGCAGTTTATCCATGGCAATCCTGCCAAATACACCAATTTCTCTGTTGTGTTAAAGGTGAGTGCAATTTATTAAAGCAAAAGGTACACAGGTTCTTTGGATTGCCGGTGATAAATTCACTGTCTGCAAAGCACATACAAATACCAAAAGTATGAGTAACACAGCCTGGCTATAAACACGTTAGAAGGTATAAAGCAACTCTATAGAGATTTCTAAGTTTCCCGGGGAGGCACTTGGTATAACCAAGTGTTCAAGTCTTACCCAAAGGCGTCCCAATGAGGGAGGAAGAGAGGCTCAGCCCGTCAACTGATCCCAGAAGTCAGAAGGTATCCTTCACAATGGTATCTTCCCTAACAACCTTTCTCTCTTAAGCCAATTTATATTATTTTCTATCTTTTAGGTGGAGCTTGAGTGACTCTAGTCATACATATCTTGGTTACGATTGGTGCAAAGTTTTCTCACTTTTGTTTAAAAGTATAGTTTCAGAGAAATTCAGAGTGCATGCTCAGTGAGGGGTGGTCACACCTTGGAGACGGGTAGCTTTTGGGATGGAGGTGTGTTTTGGTATTATAATGATATTATAATGAGAAAAGTTCACTACAGTACAGCATTTTGTCAAAAACATGACAGGCCGTTGGCTCAGGGTAGCAAATGTGAAGTTTATCGGTTTCGGTCTGCACAAGAACAATCAAGTTTCCATCTTATCACAGAGCCTAGCTTCGGTGTCTCCACTCCGCTCCACACTCCGTACTGTTCCTCTTAGCACACCAAGTTCCCCCAGTGTGATTAACATCTAAGGTTGGAGGCTTAGGGAACTTCTATGTAGTGCAGCTGCACTCCACCCTGGAAGCTTCTTCAGTCCTTTCAAAACATTTTCTTTAAAATGTGAATATCAGTTTAATTTCCAAGTCACCTCAGGCAATTATTCCACACATGTTTAAGGCATACAAGTAGGAAAGACTTCATTACTGATACAGCAGTTTTCTCTTCAAAAAACCAAACATTTTTATCCTCTAAAATTTAGACAACAAAATGGCATATTTGAAAACATTGTGCCAAAATAAACTACACCAACATTTGAATGTTTGTTGAAAGAAAAAAAATGGAAAAAAAAAACTGATGTACTGAATAACCCCCCTTATTTAAACTAATAAAAAGGAAAAAGAAAAACACGCTACATCTTTGGCCCAAAATTGTTAGATGTCACCTTATTAAAAAAGGTTTTTCCTAAAAAAGTTAAACATGGACAAAAGCTCATCTTGATAAATATTTTTGCTTTAGAGTTTAAAATTGTGAATTACTTACTATAAAAAGTAGTGCAATTCAAGAATATCTTGAAGAGGAATGTCTATATAAGCTGTACTATAAGTGTATGTGACATCACTGAGAGCAGTTGTGCTCATGGATTAATGCTACATAGTTTGCACAACCTTGTGGAAAATATATAATCAAAACAGATGCTTATTGCATAGACATACTTCTGCTGCTACAAAGCAAGAGCTGGTGATAAAAATATATTTATGTCATTCTGAAATGCAATGACTCCTGCCAGAGTACATTTAATATAAATGCAAACAAAACTTACTAGATTTAAAAACAATACCCTTGATGCTATGCACTGAGACAATACTCTGTAAATCAGTTTATTTTCCATGTAGTGGACAAATCCAGTCAGTTTAATTATTTTTCTGCCGGTGAATAGTAAATTCAAAGTACTTATTTTCCCACAAGAATGTATTCACTGTGGCATATTGGGTCTTGCAATAACCCATAAAGCTTTCAATTTAAAGGTTACTTCTAGAAATTTGGAACCGTAACATCAGGTCTTTTTGCCATTAATAACAATGACTACACTACAATAGCTAAAGAACAATTATGTGTGGAAGAAGTAGAACAGCTCAATTAAGGAAAAGAGTTTTAGTGTACTTCGCTCATTTTAGACAGCACTCTACATTGCCCTTTTTGCATACAAAGTGGATTTGAGGATTTCCATTGTAAGAAAGAAATGACAAGCAAAACTGTGTCAAGCTGCCCTTTTTTTTTTTCAAGTCTATACTTGGACACTAAGACAGAAGCTTTGCATGATATTGCAATTCTTTTTGTTTTTATTATTAAATGAGAAAGTCTGATTTGTTACATTGTCACATTGCTAGTCAGAAATGCTGCAGTGAGGAAGAAAGTCAATGCTGGGTCAACCCAAGTCCTCATTCTAAAACATTTGTTTACAAAGAAATTATAGCAATGTTCAACACACCCAACACAATGTTTCTTGCTTTCTTCAGAGAGAAGTCCCATCAATCTTCCTCTAATGAGGCATGTTACTACATAAATTAAGATTTGTTTTAAACCATACATCCCCATATTTTCATGAGAAAAAAACGAGCATCTACAGATGTTACAGAAATCTTCACACATCATCATCATCTGATGTATCACTGCTGCTTGTCTCAGAATCATCATTCTCCAGAGCAGGTTGGAAAGTGCTGTTTTTCCAGGGGCTAAATTTAAAATCACAGATAAGGCCATTTTTCAAAATGCCGTTTTTCCGAAGACCATTTTTTTGTAACTGAAATGGAAAAAACAAAACAAAACAAAACAAAAAACAAAACAAAACAAAAAAAAACAAAAAAAAAAAACAAAACAAGAATTATTTAGAGAGAGAAAAACACAACAACCTGTTGCATTTCAACATTCTCTGTCTTCATCTATGGGCTACATTAGATCCACAGCACTACGTGTTATATATACACACAAATGAAAATTCACCTGAGAGCTTTCACTTCTGAACCAGCCACCTGCATCCAAGAGCTTCCAATCATACTAAGCTAAGTGAACAAGAGTTTACTCTCTTCCCATCTACTTCCTCAGACATTTTGCCCCAGTGACTCCTCCCACATGGTCTCTCCCATGATGCAGTCCATTTTTCTGCAGTTGTGGTGGTTTTACTCAGCTGGGAAGCTGAACTCCACCACAACGGCTCTCTCACTCCCCTTCCTCAAAGGGAAAGGGGAAGAAGATACAATGCAAAGGGCTCAAGGGTTGAGATAAGGACAGGGAGATCACTCAACAATTATCATCACAGGCAAAACAGACTCAGCATAGGGAGATTAATATAATTTATTGCCTATCACTAGCAGGCCAGAACAGAGAGAAACTAAAAGCAAACTAAAAACACCTTCCCCCCATCCACCTTCTTCAACATCCTCCCTCCAAGCAGTGCTGGGGAATGGGGAATGGGGGTTGTGGTCAGTCCATAACACTTTGTGTCTGCTACTCATTCACGGTCACTCTCTTCCCCTGCTCCAGCATGGGGTCCCTCCCACAGGATAAAGTCCTTCCCAAACTGATACTGCGTGGGCTTCCACAGGCAGCAGCTCTTCAAGAACTGCTCCAATATGGGTCTGTATCACGGGGTCCATCCTTCAGAAGCAAACTGCTCCAACACGGGTCTCTCACGGGCAGCAGCTCCTGCCAGGTCACCTGCTCCTGCATGGGCTCCTCTCCACAGGCGACAGGTCTGGCACGGAGTCTGCTCCAGCAGGGGTTCTCCACAGGCCGCAGCTTCCTTCAGGCCAGCTTCACCTGCTGCTCAACCATGGGCTCCTCCACGGACTGCAGTGTAGAAATCTGCTCCGCTGTTGTACACCATGGGGGACAACCTGCTCCACCATGGTCCTCTCCACAGGCCGCAGGGGAACTTCTGCTCCAGCTCCTGGAGCAGCTCCTCCCCCTCCTTCTTCACTGACCTTGGTGTCTGCAGGGCTGTTTCTCACTCCTTGCTCTCCCAGCTGCCGTTGCACAGCAGTTATTTTCCTCTTCTTAAATATGCTCTTACAGAGGCACAAACAACATCACTTACTGGCTTGGCTCTGGCCAGCAGCAGGTCCCTTTTGGAGCTGGCTGGAACTGGCTCTTATCTAACATGGCGCAGCTTCTGGACTCTTCTCACAGAGGCCACCCCTGCAGCCCCCCTGCTACCAAAACCTTGCCACATAAACCCAAGACAGCAGTCTACTACTTCAAAAAATAAAAATAAAAAATCAATTGTAGATTGCGTGCTCAGACTCTGTTATTAGTGAATTATATGTTCCTCGATTTCCAGTGAAGAAAGCCAAGAAAGCTGCATAAAGACCTTGAAAGAAAATTCCCTTTCCTTGGGCTGAGCTGAGGAGCTAGAAGGCCCGTGCAATCCTGTAACCAGCACTGCTGAAACTAATTAGAACCCATCCTCTCTTCTTTCTTTGATATGTTGAGAATAGGCCTCATCTAAAATAAGTACTGCTTCCCATATCTTTTTTAACCAGCTATTTTTCTGAAAGGACAAGGAAGGCAAGGAGAGGAAAGAAAAAGGGTACTGAAATGGCATCATCCTTAACTATCAAAATTACTGGAGATCCTCCTTAAAAGGTAGGTATTTAGGGTAGCCACTTGCAAGTTCATAATGGAACATCAACTTAACATTACCTGTTCACTAATGGCTTGGAATTCCCTCATCTCATCCTCTGTTAGTGGAGCACATGTTTCATCATTTTCACTCTCTTCCTGCCAGCCCATCTCCTTTAACAACCTTTAAAATAAAAAGGACAATATTAAGGAATTTCTACACGTACTCAGACATTTCAAGCTCTGCCTACGTGAATAGGTAAAGATGTGTAATATATGGATTAGTCCATAATTTGATTTTTAAACAAACTCTTATATAAAAGTAGGTTAAAAGCATAAGATACATAAAGCACAGAAGTTGAGAAGTTCTCAGGTCCTTCACAGCTGACCCTGTTTTTGCTACTACATTTAATTTAAAGGGCTGCAAAACCTAAGTAGTAATACTTTATCTATAGGACACGTTCTTAATTTCAAGCAAATATCTGCACCATCACTTGCACACACCAAGTATTAAATTTCCTGCCATCAGGTTTCACATACAAAACAGACCCTGCCCCCCTCTGCCAATCCAGTAAATGTACCAACAAAAGCTAAGTTTCCTGTTATATCGCTTCAAGATATTTATTAATCAATTGACAACATTCCCAGATATAGCTGCTCTCAGCATAAGCTGCCCGATGTTTCAAATAAACTCTTATGGAAACCAGGCTAATAAGAACCTCAGTTTTTCCTATTGTTTCAATTGAATGGCTGCTCTCCAGAACTGCAGCAATAAAAAAAGCAAAAGAGAAAATAATTTGGACCACATGCAAGTTCAGCTGTGGATGAAGTGTTTCTCTTGAAAGCTTATCTAGTGTTGCCATGCCGTGGACTTTACAGACCATTAAACTCCAACTTCCATTGTCAAGATATTTATCTAAGAAGTTATCCAAGGTAAATGACTTCATGGATTCATCAAGGGAAAGGCCTGCCTTAGTAATTTGATCTCCTTCCATGATAAGGTCACCTGCTTGGTGGGTGAAGGGAAAGCATTGGACGTAATCATTCTGGATTTTTGTAAGGCCTTTCATACTTGGCCTCATGGCATCCTTCTGAACAAACTGTCCAATTATGAGATAAACAGGTTCATGCTACACTGGGTGACGAACTGTCTGAACGGTAGAGCTCAAAGGCTTGTAGTGAATGGGGTTACATCTAGCTGGTAGCCAGTCACTAGAGGCATTCCCCAGAGCACAATTGGGCCAGTCCTATTCAATGTTTTTATCAATGATGTGGATGCAGGAGTGGAATGCATCCTCAGCAAGTTTGCTGATGATACTAAACTGGGAAGTGCTGCTGACACCCTGGGGAGATGAGAGGCCTTGCAGAGGGATCTAGATAGACTGGAGCACTGGGTGATCGGCAACAGCATGAAGTTCAACAAAGCTAAATGCCAAGTTCTACATCAGGGATGAAGTAATGCCAGGCACTGGTGCAGTCTGGAAAATGAGTAGCTTGAGAGCAGCTCAGCAGAAAGGAATCCGGGGTGGTGGTTGACAATAGGTTCAACGTGAGTCAGCAGTGTGCCCTGACAGCCAGGAGGGCAAACCACATTTTGGGATGCATTAAACACAGCATAGCCAGCCAGTCAAAAGAGGTGATTCTCCCACTATATTTAGTGTTGGTGTGGTCTCACCTTGAATAGCGAACATAGTTCTGGGCTCCACAACATAAAACGGACGTTAAGGTACTTGAAAGCATCCAGCAGTGGGCTACAAAGCTGGTAAAAGGGCTGGAAAGCTGTGGCAGTGTACTCCCGGCCCCCCTTAACCTGACCCTTCACCTGTAACTCTGCTTGGGCGATAACCATCAGTGACAACCATATTGAATGCATCTGGTCATGACAGTTAAACTAGGCTCAAGGTAGATTCAGGGGAGATAGATCTAATGGCTAACAGACCATGCACCAACCAAATATGGCTGGTATTTTTATGTGCACTACAGGGACTTTATCCCCTTCTACAGTACGTAACAGGTTTGATTGGGGAGGTCCGGCTCGCTTGGCAGATCCCCTAGTGTTGACTAACCAGGTGGCCTTTGCCAAACGTGCAGCCCAATTTTGAATGTCCCAGCACCCATTGCCTTCAGTGTAGTCTTTAATAGTCCATCACACGGCCTCGTGGATGCTGATGCATGATAGGGGGATGTGATTTACCCACTCATGGCCACGCTCTTTGGCCTAGGTGTCTATGAGGTTGTTTTGGAAATGAGTCCCTGTGGCTGTGTACTCCTCTTGCTCCCCCCAAACCTGACCCTTCACCTGTAACCCTGCTCAGGTGATAACCAACAGTGGCAATTGTGATGAATGCTCCTGGTCATGTGTCCTGATTTCAGTTAGGAAATCAGTTATTCAGTTATCTTAGAAGAGGATATTTCAAGGACCCAAAAGGGTTCCGCTGGGCTTTTGGCATAGCTGCCTTAGAGACAGAGGACATTAAACAGTTGTCTACCTTGCCCGGTCTCTCAGAGGACCCTTCTGTTGTGGGGTTGCTGAGGGTTGAAGAACAGCAAGTGCCAATCGCTACCACAACTGTGCACCGGCGGCAATATCGCACCAACCGAGACTCCCTGATTCCCATCCATAAGCTAATTCGTCAACTGGAGAGCCAAGGAGTGATCAGCAAGACCCATTCACCTTTTAATAGTCCCATATGGCCAGTGCGAAAGTCTAATGGTGAGTGGAGACTAACAGTGGACTATCGTGGCCTGAACGAAGTCACGCCACCACTGAGTGCTGCAGTGCCGGACATGCTAGAACTCCAGTACGAACTGGAATCAAAGGCAGCCAAGTGGTATGCCACAATTGATATTGCTAATGCATTTTTCTCCATCCCTCTAGCAGCAGAGTGCAGGCCACAGTTTGCTTTCACTTGGAGGGGAGTCCAATATACTTGGAATCGGCTGCCCCAGGGGTGGAAACATAGCCCTACCATTTGCCATGGACTGATCCAGTCTGTGCTGGAGCAGGGGGAGGCTCCTGAACACCTGCAGTACATCGATGACATCATTGTGTGGGGTGACACTGCAGAGGAAGTTTTCGAGAAAGGGAAGAAAATAGTCCAAATCCTTCTGAAGGCCGGTTTTGCCATAAAACAAAATAAAGTTAAAGGACCTGCACGAGAGATCCAGTTTTTAGGAATAAAATGGCAAGATGGACGTCGTCAAATCCCAATGGATGTGATCAACAAAATAACAGCTATGTCTCCACCAACTAGCAAAAAGGAAACACAAACTTTCCTAGGTGTCGTGGGGTTTTGGAGAATGCATATTCCAAATTACAGTCTGATTGTAAACCCGCTCTACCAAGTAACCCGTAAGAAGAATGCTTTTGAATGGGGCCCTGAGCAACGACAAGCCTTTGAACAAATTAAACAGGAAACAGTTCATGCAGTAGCCCTTGGGCCAGTCCGAACAGGACCAGATGTAAAGAATGTGCTCTACACCACAGCCGGGGAGAATGGTCCCACCTGGAGCCTCTGGCAGAAAGAACCTGGGGAAACTCGAGGTCGACCCCTGGGGTTTTGGAGTCGGGGATACAGAGGATCTGAGGCCCTGAGTTCTGAAGCAGAACAACTGGGAACGCAGGGGCAAACCCATCTGGGCTGCTGCATTTTGGCAAGATATTGCTGCCCGGGTAGAGAACCTGGTTGTAAAGGTACGCCATGTAGATGCTCATGTGCCCAAGAATCCGGCTACTGAAGAACAACAAAACAACCAGCAGGTGGATCAGGCTGCTAAGATTGAAGTGGCTCAGGTGGACCTGGACTGGCAACATAAGGGTGAATTATTTATAGCCCGATGGGCCCATGACACCTCAGGCCATCAAGGCAGGGATGCAACATACAGATGGGCTCGTGACCGAGGGGTGGACCTGACCATGGACACTATAGCACAGGTTATTCATGATTGTGAAACGTGCTGCAATTAAGCAAGCCAAGCGGTCAAAGCCTCTTTGGTATGGAGGATGATGGCTGAAATACAAATATGGAGAGGCCTGGCAGATTGATTACATCACACTCCCCCAAACCCGCAACGGCAAGCGCCACGTACTTACAATGGTGGAAGCAACCACCGGATGGCTGGAAACATATCCTGTGCCCCATGCCACCGCCCGGAACACTATCCTGGGCCTTGAAAAGCAAGTCCTATGGCGACATGGCACCCCAGAAAGAATTGAGTCAGACAATGGGACTCATTTCCGAAACAACCTTATAGACACTTGGGCCAAAGAACATGGTATTGAGTGGGTGTATCACATCCCCTATCATGCACCAGCCTCTGGGAAAGTTGAACGATACAATGGACTGTTAAAGACTACACTGAAAGCAATGGGTGCTGGGACATTCAAAAATTGGGAAACACATCTGGCAAAGGCCACCTGGTTAGTCAATACTAGAGGATCTGCCAACCGAGCTGGACCTGCCCAATCAAACCTGTTACGCACTGTAGAAGGGGATAAAGTTCCTGTAGTGCACGTAAGAAACATGTTGGGTAAGACAGTCTGGGCTACTCCTGCCTCAGGAAAAGGCAAGCCCATTCGTGGGATTGCTTTTGCTCAGGGACCTGGATGCACTTGGTGGGTAATGCAAAAGAATGGGGAGGTCCGGTGTGTACCTCAAGGGGACCTAATACTGGGTGAGAATAGCCCATGAGTTGAACTGTAGTATGTTAATTATCATATGACACTGTATGTCATCACTACCATGATTGCTATATATCATAGATGAAAATGGTGATTAATTAGAAGGTATTGGAAAGAGTGTAACCTGAGCATGACATAAATGGTATGGAATAAGGGGTGGATATCTGTCCTGGTTTCAGTTAGGGCAGAGTTAATTTTCCTCCTAGTAGCTGGCAGGGTGCTATGTTTTGGATTAGAATGAGAAGAGAGCTCATAACATGCTGATGTTTTAATTGTTGCAGAGCAGTGCTTACACCAAGCCAAGGACTTTTCAGCTTCTCGCTCTGTCCTGCTAGCGAGCAGGCTAGGGATGCAGCAGGAGCTGGGAGGGGACAGACCCAGGACAGCTGACCCAAACTGGCCAAAGGGGTATTCCATACCATCTGACGTCATGCTGAACAATATATAGGGGTGGCTAGCCGGGGTGGGGGGGGGCCGGCTGCTCGGGGATAGGCTGGGCATCGGTCAGCGGGTGGTGAGCAATTGCATTGTGCATCACTTATTTCGTACACATTATTATTATTAATACTACTACTACTATTATTATTATTATTATTATTGTTATTCTTTTCCCTGTCTTAATAAACTGTCTTTATCTCAACTCACAGACTTCACTTTCCCGTTTCTCTCCCCCATCCCGGAGAGGGAGGGGGGAGGGTGAGCGAACGGCTGTGTGGTGTTTGGCTGCCAGCCGGGCTAAACCACAGCATCATGATAGCCTAACCAGGCTCAAGGTAGATTCAGGGGAGATAAATCCAAGGACTAAAGGATCATGCAACAACCAAATATGGCTGGTATGCAAATATGACTAGTAGTCAACCTTCTTACCCCATAAATAGGGGACAGACAAGAGCCTGCTAAGCTCTCCTGTACTGCAGCAACCTGCATGCCAAGATCTTCCCCTTTAGCAGGGATGCCTCTCAAGGCTACTCCTCAAGGTCAAGAGATTCCTTACCTGGGACAGATACTCGGTAAGTGACTAATAGCTAGCTTGTTGAAACTTTGCAAGTAATTTGCTAAGCACGCTGAAACTTTGTAATCTTAACTAAGTGATATAAAGGAATGTTGTGGTTTAGCCCAGCTGGCAGCCAAACACCACACAGCCGTTCGCTCACCCTCCCCCCTCCCTCTCCGGGATGGGGGAGAGAAACGGGAAAGTGAAGTCTGTGAGTTGAGATAAAGACAGTTTATTAAGACAGGGAAAAGAATAACAATAATAATAATAATAATAATAGTAGTAGTAGTATTAATAATAATAATGTGTACGAAATAAGTGATGCACAATGCAATTGCTCACCACCCGCTGACCGATGCCCAGCCTATCCCCGAGCAGCCGGCCCCCCCCCCACCCCGGCTAGCCACCCCTATATATTGTTCAGCATGACGTCAGATGGTATGGAATACCCCTTTGGCCAGTTTGGGTCAGCTGTCCTGGGTCTGTCCCCTCCCAGCTCCTGCTGCATCCCTAGCCTGCTCGCTAGCAGGACAGAGCGAGAAGCTGAAAAGTCCTTGGCTTAATGTAAGCACTGCTCTGCAACAATTAAAACATCAGTGTTGTCAACACTTCAACACTCTTCTCATACTAATCTAAAACATAGCACCCTACCAGCTACTAGGAGGAAAATTAACTCTATCCTAGCCAAAACCAGGACAGTTTCAAAACTAAACAATAAGTAAAACAGCAAAGGCTGGTTTGTTTAAAGAAGCTCGGGGCGGGGAACAAAACATGATGACACATAAGTGTAAATGCTGGGCCTTTCAGTCTCTAATTGGTATCTGATCAAGTTTGAAAACATATTATATGTTTTGTGATTTTACCTTTCATTTCAACAAAGTATTGCTGTACTCAGTGCTTCTAAAAATTTAGTTGTTTGCTTATTCAGACCAAAGTTTAGGAAAATGATTCCTGAATAGCACATAGTCATTCAGAAGTGACTGTTCCAAACTGGAACTTAATCTTTTTCATTAATAAAGCCCGTTCTGAATTCTGATATGCCTTTTTAACAATTTTGGTGGTTTTACCCTGCTTGGCAGCTAAGCTCCACCACAACCACTCTCTCACTCCCCCTCCTCAAAGAAATAGGGGGAGAAAATACGATGAAAAGGGCTCAAGGGTTGAGATAAGGACAGGGAGATCACTCACCAATTATCACCACGGGCAAAACAGACATGGCATAGGAAAAATAATGTAATTTATTGCCTATGACTAGCAGACTAGAACAGTGAGAAACTAAAAAGCAAACTAAAAAAAAACTTCCCCTCCTATCCACCTTCTTCTATGTCCTTCCCCTGAGTGACGCAGGAGAACAGGGAATGGGGGTTATGGTCAGTCCATAACACTTTGTATCCACTGCTCCTTCACAGTCTCTCTCTTCCCCTGCTCCAGCGTGGGGTCCTTCCCACAGGATGCAGTCCTTCCCAAACAGATTCTGTGTGGGCTTCCCACAGACAGCAGTTCTTCAGGAACTGTGCCAATATGGGCCCGTACCACATGGACCGTTCTTCAGGAACAAAGTACTCCAACATGGGTCCCCCACAGGCAGCAGCTCCTGCCAGATCACCTGCTCCTGCGAGGGCTCCTCTCCATGGGCTACAGGTCTGGCTCGGAGCCTTCTCAGGCAGAGGGTCTCTGTGGGCCGCAGCGTCCTTCAGGCCAGATCTACCTGCTCCTCCATAGGCTGCAGTGTGGAACCCTGCTCCACCGTGGTACACCATGGGCTGCAGGGGGACAGCCTGCTCCACCATGGGCGTCTCCACAGGCTGCAGGAGAACTTCAGCTCCTGCACCTGGAGCACCTCCTCCCCCTCCTTCTTCACTGACCTTGGTGTCTGCAGGGCTGTTTCTGACTCCTCTCTGCCAGCTGCTGATGCACAGCAGTTTTTCCCTTTCTTAAATTTTCTCTCACAGAGGCACAACCAGCGTTTCTCATTGGCTTGGCTCTGGCCAGAGATAGGTTCCTTTTGGAGCCAGCTGGAACTGGCCCTTATCTGACATGGGGCAGCATCTGGACTCTTCTCACAGAGGCCACCACTACAACCCCCTGCTACCAAACACTTGCCATGTAAAACCAATAAACAATCACGAATATTAAAAAAAATATTTTTTTAGTAGTATGAAGGATGAAGAAGAACAGATGTGCTCCATTTGTTTGTTAGGCATGCTGGATGAAGAGAGCCTGACTGTGTGTGAAGATGGCTGCAGGAACAAATTACACCACCACTGCATGTCAATATGTATGTTATCATCTTTGTCTCATTAAATTCTGGTGACTCTAAATATCAAAAAGTATTATAACTTAGTGTGTTTTTGTGTTGTTTTTTTTTGTTTATTCACAAATCAAGCTTGTAATTTAGTGCTTTTAGAAAGAAGTTAACTGAAGGGCTAGAGCTTTGAACCTCTTTTACCTGAATGAGATTATGTCCAATTAGAGCAAGGTTAGGAGCAGACTTTTATTCCTCTGCGACTCGACATTAGAATTCATGAGAGTCATCCACGATCAGCTTGGATTATGTAATAAATTATGGAATATTCTTACATACTACATTAAATAAAGTATATAAATAGCTAGTTTGCTTTAACAAATACAATTCAGTCTCATGTATCTTAGTACTTTTTTAAAAACATTGCTTATGTTTGACGTATTAAAAAGACCCATATTTCAGTTCATAACTTTTAATATTAATTATAGTGCTAGACTGAAGCATTTCTACATACAGAAATGTTTAAATGCACATATTTATCAGGCTGCTGCAGTGGCTCAGTTCAGAAATGTTTATTCTGAAACTGACATTCTTCAGTAAAATTTAGGTATACTAATGCCATCTTCTGGTTATATACACTATAAAACTGGAATACATATTATCCTGTTGCTGTGTTCCAGGGGCAGAAGAATGTAGAAGAAACAGAGAGCCACTTATATGTCCTCTTTGTAGATCTAAATGGAGATCTCATGATTTCTACAGGTAAGCAGTCAGTCTGAGTATAACAAACTATCTGTTTCTGGATCTCTAGAAGTATTCTTAAATACAGTAAAGTATTTACTTTGGTCACTGTTTCATTTGTTAATCCATGTTATTTGTTGTTAATCTGTAGTCATGAATTGCCAAGCCCTGTGGTTTCTTCTTCTGTTCTCCATGTGGTTCAGCAACAAACTCAACAGCAATCTACAGTTGGATCACAGAGGAGAACCCAAGATAGCAATTTTAACCTTACTCATTATGGGGTCCAGCAGATCCCTTCTGCCTATAAAGGTTTTGCTGAGCCATGGATTCAGGTAATTTTACTTTGTAAAAGAAGCATCAAATGTAAAAAATGATTTTGAACCATTTTGCTAGATTTGCTGTACTTGGTGAATATTACATTTGCACAGCACTAATGCAAAACTACTTTCATTTCCTTCAGAAGAAACTACGATCATTGTGCCTACTGGCCAGTAATGAAATATGCTTATGCGGTATTTGCTCCTACTGCTATTTTTAATAACTGAAGGAGCTTTCTTCTGAAAGAGCTTGGAATAAGAGGAAAGTTATGTTTTATTTTATACCACCAACTTTTTTTCACTTAAAAAAAAAAAGCTCGTTGATGCTTGTTGATGGCACATGCAGAGAAAAGAGGAAAAAGTGAGTTTCTTAATACTATTGCTTTTGAAAAAGGTTACCATAGTGATGTTAGTGTCTACTGAATCCACCTGGTGGAACAGAGAATATTATGACAAATATCTTCTCTCTTTGCTCAGACATGAAAATGAAATGACAAACTGGACAATTTGAGGTAGAGCCATAATAGGATTCTAGTGTATGAGTGTCTAATTTTGACACAGTTCTAAAGTACCTGTAACAATTCAAAAATTATCCTGAATCCCATCAGCTTAATGATTGATTATTATTGGAAAGAATTATATTTAATTTGCATCAGAAAAAAAGATTTCCCAGTAATGTTTTCACTGTTTTTTTTTAGTTTCAGAATTCATCTCAGGCCTCTTATTGAAGGTCCATGTAATAAAATATAGTCTTCCTAATCCTGGTCTTAATTGTGCAAGTGTCACATAAATGCAAAGTTGGCACTTACTGTTATTAAGTTGGGTTGCAAATAGCCTAAATACTCTCTAGCCTAGAGGTAGGTTCAGCTGAGCAGGGATTACACACTTAAAAGAAGAATGGGAGAATTTATGTTGCCTATATTTCTGCTGTAATTTTTGTCTAGTATAGCTGGACCTCGACTTCAGGGTTGTTTACATCAGCATCTAAAAACAAACTCCATACTAAGTAATTAAACCACGGTAAATGAAACTACCCATACTGTCATTCCCCCACATGTCCTAGCAGAGTTTTTGGAGAACTGATGACTCATCATTTATGATGGTGTACTGGGTCAGGCTGGGATGTTAACTTTCCCTGCAACAGCCCATACAGTGCTGTGCTCTGCACTCGTAGCTAAAACAGTAATGGTATCACACCAGTGTTGTGTCTGCTGCTGAGCAGTGCTGGCACAGCATCAGGACTCTCTCTAACCCCCCTAGGGGTGGGCAAAGATGTGAGAAAAGAAACATCACCAGGGCAGCTGACCTAAACCAACCAAAGGGATATTCCATACCATATGATGTCACACTCAGCAATAAAAGGTGGAAAAAGGAGGAAGAGGGGAGGGGTGGGCTCTCGTTGTGAAAACGTCTGTCCTCCTCCTGAGCACTGGCTATGTGCGTTGAGGCCCTGCTTCAAGGACGTAGTCAAGCATCGCTCATTTGTGGGAAGTAGAGAGTAATTTCTTTCCTCTGCACTTCCACATAGCCTTTACTTGTTTTGTTTAGTTTTCCCTTTCCCCCTCCCTTTTCCCCTTTCCTTTTTTCCCCTTTAATTAAATTGTTAATTGTTTAGTTAAATTGTTTAGTTAAATTGTTTAATTAGTAATAATCTTTCCTTAATAATTAATTTTTCTTCCCTTTAATTAAATCATCCTTATCTCAACCCGTGAGTTGTTCTTTCCTTTACTTCTTCCCCTCCTCATCTAAGGAGGGGGAGTGAGAGAGCAGTTGTGGTGTTCAGCTGCCTAGCACGGTAACACCACCACAGTCCTTTTTGGAACCCAACGTGGGGCTCAAAGGGTTGAGATAACAATAGAATTGATTAAAATGCTTACAACTAACGCTCTTACTTGCTAGTCACCATGTTCATAATATTGGCTTGTTTGATCATGTGTCATGCAATCTGTGTCATGTTCTCCTTTCTCCTCTATATCCGATCCGAGAATGTGCTACAATCTGTGTTCGTCTTTTTTAATTCGCTGTGCTGCCAAGCACTGGCCTTGAGTTTAATCTGGCATTCAGGCTCTGCGCTGTTATAATTTGGGTCTCATGGAAACTATCTTTTAGAGAATATTCAGAATTACACTGCCTTCCTTTCCTCATCTGGAAGTCAGTTTATGAATAATATCAGGAATGGTACCTCCTCCTTCTTTCACAGTGGGCTAATTACAACAGTTTCTGAGTATTTTGAATATCCATGTGTAACCCATATATTGCTATTTCTAATTCTGAATAACGGGTTTCCTCTTCTCTCTAAGATTAGTCGATTGTTTAGAAAGCTTACCCGGGAATCTGTCCCGAAACAGTCTTGTGGCAGGTGGCAAGGTGTGTGGGAGGATATAGGCAGGTACCTGTCACGGGTGTCTCCTCCAATAGTTTTGAACTTCACCCCTGAACAAGTGCAAAATCCTAAAACCTGATAGAATGTTTGAGAGTCGTATGCCCTGACCCTGATAATGCCGGAGAACGGCAGCTTGCAGCATTGTGCTGGGTCCTGGCTTACTCCTATCAAACACTGTTTAACATCATCCAGCACCTTGAAGAGAGGGAGGAAGTCTCTGAATCTGATGACCAGATAACACATGCTGTGACAGACCCAGAGGATCAACCAACTGTGGTATCAGTCGCCCCCATAGTCAAGTCAAAACAATGGAAACGGAAGTCAGCTCGTTTAGTAAGGGAAGAAGCCTCTCCTAAGAAGGAGGGAGAAGAGGAGAAGGCAGGCACCTCTAAAGCACATCACAAAAACAGCAGGAAGAAGAGACAGAAATCATAAAGGAATCAGAAACCACTCGATCCCTATCCCTGAGTGAGTTGCGAGAAATACGAAAGGATTACGGTCAACACCCAGGTGAACACATCCTCACCTGGCTGCTTCGATGCTGGGACACTGGGGCCAATAGCCAACAACTAGAAGGCAATGAAGCCAAGCAGCTGGGATCCCTCTCTAGAGAAAGGGTCATTGACAAAGTAATTGGGAGAGGGCCACAGGTTCTCAGCCTCTGGAGGCGACTCCTGGCAGCTGTGAAAGAAAGGTATCCCCATAAGGAAGATATTGTATATCAAGTAGGCAAGTGGACCACCATGGAGAAAGGTCTCCAGCACCTGCGGGAATTAGCTGTGCTGGAGATGATTTATAGTGATTTGGACAATGCCCAGACACCTCAAGATCCTGATGAAGTCCAGTGCACAACATCCATGTGGCGTAAATTTGTGCGGAGTGCACCATCATCACATGCCAGTACACTAGCAGTAATTAATTGGCATGAGGGGATGGGACCAACAGTGTATACTGTATCCTGCCACCTTCAAAAATATGAAGACAACCTCTCTGGTCCGCTACAGGCCTGTGTCTCAGCTGTGGAGAAACTGTCCCAAAGACTTGACCACCTTGTAGAACGAGGATATCCCTCCTCATCCAGACGGAGTGATATTTCAGCCACTAAGAATCAGTATTTTCCTGCTCGAGAGAGAGAGTATCCAAGACACACACCATGTGGCACCTTGTGGTTTTATCTGCGTGACCACGGGGAAGATATGAGGAAATGGGATGGTGTACCTACTTCAACCCTAGCTGCTCGGGTACGTGAACAACAAGGAAATACAGCAGCAAGAAGAGGGGCTCCTAGGAAAAATGCTGCTCCGTTTTCTGTTGGGCAATTCCCCAGAGGCAGTAGAAGGGCTGATATTATTCTTGACCCTGATGAAGGGACCTCTGCTTCTCATTTGCAAGAATTAAGCAACAGACACTCCAACCAGGACTAGAGGGGCCCTGCCTCTGGCCAGGTAGAAGAGAGGAATAACCAGATTTATTGGACTGTGTGGATCTGATGGCCTGGCACATTGGAACCACAAGAATACAAAGCTCTAGTGGACACTGGCGCACAGTGTACCTTAATGCCATCAGGCTACCAAGGGACAGAACCCATCTGTGTCTCTGGAGTGACAGGGGGATCCCAACAGCTAACTGTATTGGAAACTGAAGTGAGTCTAACTGGGAATGAGTGGCAGAAGCACCCCATAGAGCCCAGAGGCTCCATGCATCCTTGGCATAGACTACCTCAAGAGAGGGTACTTCAAGGATCCAAAAGGGTACCGGTGGGCTTTTGGCATAGCTGCTTTGAGCACAGAGAAGATTAGGCAGCTGTCTACCCTGCTGGGCCTTTCAGAAGACTCTTCCGTTGTAGGATTGCTGAAGGTTGAAGAACAGCAGGTACCAATCGCTACCACAAGGGTGCACCGACGGCAATATCGCACCAACCAAGACTCCCTGATCCGCATCCATGAGTTGGTTCATCGGCTGGAGAGTCAGGGAGTGATCAGCAAGACTCGCTCACCCTTTAATAGTCCTATATGGTCAGTGTGAAAGTCTAATGGTGAGTGGAGACTAACGGTGGACTATCGCGGCCTGAATGAAGTCACGCCACCACTGAGTGCTTCAGTGCCGGACATGCTAGAATTCCAGTACGAACTAGAGTCAAAGGCAGCCAAGTGGTACACCACAATTGATATAGCTAATGCATTTTTCTACATCCCTCTGGCAGCAGCATGCAGGCCACAGTTTGCTTTCACTTGGAGGGGCATCCAATACACCTGGAATCGACTGCCCCTGGGGTGGAAACACAGCCCTACTATTTGCCATGGACCGATCCAGTCTGCACTGGAACAAGGGGGAAGCTCCTGAACACCTGCAGTACATTGATGACATCCTCGTGTGGGGCAACACAGCAGAAGTTGTTTTTGAGAAAGGAAAGAAAATAATCCAAATTCTCCTGAAATCTGGTTTTGCCATTAAACAGAGTAAGGTCAAGGGACCTGCACAGGAAATCCAGTTCTTGGGTGTAAAATGGCAGGCTGGACGTCGCCATATTCCGATGGATGTGATCAACAAAATAACGGCAATGTCTCTGCCAACTAGCAAAAAAGAAATGCAAGCTTTCCTAGGCCTTGTGGGATTCTGGAGAATGCATGTTCCAGGCTATAGTCAGCTTGTGAGTCCTCTATATCGAGTGACTCAAAAAAGAAACTATTTCGAGTGGGGCCCCGAGCAACAACAGGCTTTTGAACAAATCAAACAAGAAATAGCCCGTGCAGTAGCCCTTGGGCCTGTCCGTACCGGACCAGCTGTGCAAAACATACTTTACACTGCGGCCGGGGAGCATGGCCTCACCTGGAGCCTCTGGCCAAAAACCCCAGGAGAAACTCGAGGTCGACCTCTGGGGTTCTGGAGCTAGGGCTATCGAGGATCAGAAGCCAATTACACCCCAACTGAAAAAGAGATACTAGCAGCATATGAGGGTGTTCGAGCTGCTTCAGAAGTTGTGGGTACAGAAGCACAGCTCCTCTTGGCACCACGGCTACCTGTGTTACATTGGATGTTCAACGGGAAAATTCCCACTACACACCATGCGACTGATGCTACGTGGAGTTAGTGGATAGCGTTAATTACACAGCGGGCTCGAATGGGGAAACCCAACTGCCCAGGAATCCTGGAAGAGATCATGGACTGGCCGGAAGGCAGAGATTTCGGAGTACTGACAGAAGAGGTAACCTGTGCTGAAGAGGTACCACCATATAATGAGTTGCCAGAAGACAGAAAGCAGTCTGTGTTGTTCACTGACGGATCCTGCTGTGTGGTAGGGAGCCATCGGAAATGGAAAGCTGCTATGTGGAGTCCCACACGATGAGTCGTGGAGGCCATGGAAGGGGAAGGCGAGTCGAGTCAATATGCAGAAGTGAAAGCCATACAATTGGCCCTAGAGATTGCCGAAAGAGAAAAATGGCCAGTATTGTATCTCTGCACTGAATCATGGATGGTGGCAAATGCTCTGTGGGGGTGGCTGCAGCAATGGAAACAGAGCAACTGGCAGCTCAGAGGTAACCTATCTGGGCTGCTATCCTGTGGCAAGATATTGCTGCCCGGGTAGAAAACCTGGCTGTAAAGGTATGTCATGTAGATGCCCACATGCCCAAGAGTCGTGCTACTGAAGAACATCAGAACAACGAAGAAGTGGATTGAGCTTCAGAAATTGAAGTGGCTCAGGTGGACCTGGACTGGGGGCGTAAGGGTGAGCTGTTTGTAGCTCGATGGGCCCATGAAACATCAGGACATCTGGGGAGGGATGCCACATACAGAGGGGCTCGTGATCGAGGGGTGGACCTGACCATTGAGGCCATCACACAGATTACCCATGAGTGTGAGACCTGTGCTGCAATTAAGAGAGCCATGAAGGTAAAATCTCCCTGGAACAGGGGGAGGTGGCTAGGGTTTCAATATGGTGAGGCCTGGCAAATTGACTATATTGGACCACTCCCACAAACCCGCCAAGGCAAACGGTACATACTCACCATGGTAGAAGCAACTACTGGGTGGCTGGAAACATACACAGTAAACCATGCCACGGCCCGAAACACAATCTTGGGCTTAGAAAGGCAAGTGCTGTGGCGTTATGGTACACCAGAGAGAACTGAGTCTGACAATGGGAGTCATTTTCGAAACAATCTTGTCACCTCCTGGGCCAAGAGGCATGGTATTGAGTGGTTATATCACATCCCTTATCATCACCCACAAGCCTCTGGGAAGGTTGAGAGGTACAATGGACTGTTAAAGACTATGTTACGAGCATTGGGTGCTGGGACATGGAAACATTGGGACATAAATCTACCAGAAGCCACTTGGCTAGTTAACAACAGGGGGTCTGACAGCCGTGCTGGTCCTGCCGAAACAAAACCCCTACACATGGTGAAAGGAGCTAAAGTCCCCGTAGTGCATGTAGGGAAGTGGATGGGGAAGGCGGTGTGAGTTGCTCCTGCCTCGGGAAAAGGCAAACCCACTCGTGGGATTGTCTTCGCCCAAGGACCGGGGTATACCTGGTGGGTCATGCAAAAGAATGGGTATATTAGGTGCGTGCCTCAAGGAGATTTAACCTTGAGAGAAAGCTAATCTGTAATCTAAGTTATATGTTGTAGGAAGACACTGCAGGATCAACGACAGGTCAGCTTCGCAAGGAACTGGGCAAGTGCAACAAGGACTTGAGCTAAGCTGGTGCTGGCATCCAGACATCCAACTCCACCTGCTGTGAGTGACCATTTTGGCAGATGAAGACCAAATCGTCAACAGTTCTTATGAACTTTTTTTCAGAAAGACCTATAGAATGAAAAGATGTACTTACCTATCAATCTGTTAAAGGACAAGGAACAATGGTGATGAGAATACTTATATGTTGAAGTATGGGGGACCTGAGAGTGACACAAATGTTATGGAATAAGGGGTGGAGGTTGTACTGGGTCGGGCTGGGATGTTAACTTTCCCTGCAGCAGCCCATACAGTGCTGTGCTCTGCACTCGTAGCTAAAACAGTAATGGTATCACACCAGTGTTGTGTCTGCTGCTGAGCAGTGCTGGCACAGCATCAGGACTCTCTCTAACCCCCCTAGGGGTGGGCAAAGATGTGAGAAAAGAAACATCACCAGGGCAGCTGACCTAAACCAACCAAAGGGATATTCCATACCATATGATGTCACACTCAGCAATAAAAGGTGGAAAAAGGAGGAAGAGGGGAGGGGTGGGCTCTCGTTGTGAAAACGTCTGTCCTCCTCCTGAGCACTGGCTATGTGCGTTGAGGCCCTGCTTCAAGGACGTAGTCAAGCATCGCTCATTTGTGGGAAGTAGAGAGTAATTTCTTTCCTCTGCACTTCCACATAGCCTTTACTTGTTTTGTTTAGTTTTCCCTTTCCCCCTCCCTTTTCCCCTTTCCTTTTTTCCCCTTTAATTAAATTGTTAATTGTTTAGTTAAATTGTTTAGTTAAATTGTTTAATTAGTAATAATCTTTCCTTAATAATTAATTTTTCTTCCCTTTAATTAAATCATCCTTATCTCAACCCGTGAGTTGTTCTTTCCTTTACTTCTTCCCCTCCTCATCTAAGGAGGGGGAGTGAGAGAGCAGTTGTGGTGTTCAGCTGCCTAGCACGGTAACACCACCACAGTCCTTTTTGGAACCCAACGTGGGGCTCAAAGGGTTGAGATAACAATAGAATTGATTAAAATGCTTACAACTAACGCTCTTACTTGCTAGTCACCATGTTCATAATATTGGCTTGTTTGATCATGTGTCATGCAATCTGTGTCATGTTCTCCTTTCTCCTCTATATCCGATCCGAGAATGTGCTACAATCTGTGTTCGTCTTTTTTAATTCGCTGTGCTGCCAAGCACTGGCCTTGAGTTTAATCTGGCATTCAGGCTCTGCGCTGTTATAATTTGGGTCTCATGGAAACTATCTTTTAGAGAATATTCAGAATTACACTGCCTTCCTTTCCTCATCTGGAAGTCAGTTTATGAATAATATCAGGAATGGTACCTCCTCCTTCTTTCACAGTGGGCTAATTACAACAGTTTCTGAGTATTTTGAATATCCATGTGTAACCCATATATTGCTATTTCTAATTCTGAATAACGGGTTTCCTCTTCTCTCTAAGATTAGTCGATTGTTTAGAAAGCTTACCCGGGAATCTGTCCCGAAACAGTCTTGTGGCAGGTGGCAAGGTGTGTGGGAGGATATAGGCAGGTACCTGTCACGGGTGTCTCCTCCAATAGTTTTGAACTTCACCCCTGAACAAGTGCAAAATCCTAAAAACCTGATAGAATGTTTGAGAGTCGTATGCCCTGACCCTGATAATGCCGGAGAACGGCAGCTTGCAGCATTGTGCTGGGTCCTGGCTTACTCCTATCAAACACTGTTTAACATCATCCAGCACCTTGAAGAGAGGGAGGAAGTCTCTGAATCTGATGACCAGATAACACATGCTGTGACAGACCCAGAGGATCAACCAACTGTGGTATCAGTCGCCCCCATAGTCAAGTCAAAACAATGGAAACGGAAGTCAGCTCGTTTAGTAAGGGAAGAAGCCTCTCCTAAGAAGGAGGGAGAAGAGGAGAAGGCAGGCACCTCTAAAGCACATCACAAAAACAGCAGGAAGAAGAGACAGAAATCATAAAGGAATCAGAAACCACTCGATCCCTATCCCTGAGTGAGTTGCGAGAAATACGAAAGGATTACGGTCAACACCCAGGTGAACACATCCTCACCTGGCTGCTTCGATGCTGGGACACTGGGGCCAATAGCCAACAACTAGAAGGCAATGAAGCCAAGCAGCTGGGATCCCTCTCTAGAGAAAGGGTCATTGACAAAGTAATTGGGAGAGGGCCACAGGTTCTCAGCCTCTGGAGGCGACTCCTGGCAGCTGTGAAAGAAAGGTATCCCCATAAGGAAGATATTGTATATCAAGTAGGCAAGTGGACCACCATGGAGAAAGGTCTCCAGCACCTGCGGGAATTAGCTGTGCTGGAGATGATTTATAGTGATTTGGACAATGCCCAGACACCTCAAGATCCTGATGAAGTCCAGTGCACAACATCCATGTGGCGTAAATTTGTGCGGAGTGCACCATCATCACATGCCAGTACACTAGCAGTAATTAATTGGCATGAGGGGATGGGACCAACAGTGTATACTGTATCCTGCCACCTTCAAAAATATGAAGACAACCTCTCTGGTCCGCTACAGGCCTGTGTCTCAGCTGTGGAGAAACTGTCCCAAAGACTTGACCACCTTGTAGAACGAGGATATCCCTCCTCATCCAGACGGAGTGATATTTCAGCCACTAAGAATCAGTATTTTCCTGCTCGAGAGAGAGAGTATCCAAGACACACACCATGTGGCACCTTGTGGTTTTATCTGCGTGACCACGGGGAAGATATGAGGAAATGGGATGGTGTACCTACTTCAACCCTAGCTGCTCGGGTACGTGAACAACAAGGAAATACAGCAGCAAGAAGAGGGGCTCCTAGGAAAAATGCTGCTCCGTTTTCTGTTGGGCAATTCCCCAGAGGCAGTAGAAGGGCTGATATTATTCTTGACCCTGATGAAGGGACCTCTGCTTCTCATTTGCAAGAATTAAGCAACAGACACTCCAACCAGGACTAGAGGGGCCCTGCCTCTGGCCAGGTAGAAGAGAGGAATAACCAGATTTATTGGACTGTGTGGATCTGATGGCCTGGCACATTGGAACCACAAGAATACAAAGCTCTAGTGGACACTGGCGCACAGTGTACCTTAATGCCATCAGGCTACCAAGGGACAGAACCCATCTGTGTCTCTGGAGTGACAGGGGGATCCCAACAGCTAACTGTATTGGAAACTGAAGTGAGTCTAACTGGGAATGAGTGGCAGAAGCACCCCATAGAGCCCAGAGGCTCCATGCATCCTTGGCATAGACTACCTCAAGAGAGGGTACTTCAAGGATCCAAAAGGGTACCGGTGGGCTTTTGGCATAGCTGCTTTGAGCACAGAGAAGATTAGGCAGCTGTCTACCCTGCTGGGCCTTTCAGAAGACTCTTCCGTTGTAGGATTGCTGAAGGTTGAAGAACAGCAGGTACCAATCGCTACCACAAGGGTGCACCGACGGCAATATCGCACCAACCAAGACTCCCTGATCCGCATCCATGAGTTGGTTCATCGGCTGGAGAGTCAGGGAGTGATCAGCAAGACTCGCTCACCCTTTAATAGTCCTATATGGTCAGTGTGAAAGTCTAATGGTGAGTGGAGACTAACGGTGGACTATCGCGGCCTGAATGAAGTCACGCCACCACTGAGTGCTTCAGTGCCGGACATGCTAGAATTCCAGTACGAACTAGAGTCAAAGGCAGCCAAGTGGTACACCACAATTGATATAGCTAATGCATTTTTCTACATCCCTCTGGCAGCAGCATGCAGGCCACAGTTTGCTTTCACTTGGAGGGGCATCCAATACACCTGGAATCGACTGCCCCTGGGGTGGAAACACAGCCCTACTATTTGCCATGGACCGATCCAGTCTGCACTGGAACAAGGGGGAAGCTCCTGAACACCTGCAGTACATTGATGACATCCTCGTGTGGGGCAACACAGCAGAAGTTGTTTTTGAGAAAGGAAAGAAAATAATCCAAATTCTCCTGAAATCTGGTTTTGCCATTAAACAGAGTAAGGTCAAGGGACCTGCACAGGAAATCCAGTTCTTGGGTGTAAAATGGCAGGCTGGACGTCGCCATATTCCGATGGATGTGATCAACAAAATAACGGCAATGTCTCTGCCAACTAGCAAAAAAGAAATGCAAGCTTTCCTAGGCCTTGTGGGATTCTGGAGAATGCATGTTCCAGGCTATAGTCAGCTTGTGAGTCCTCTATATCGAGTGACTCAAAAAAGAAACTATTTCGAGTGGGGCCCCGAGCAACAACAGGCTTTTGAACAAATCAAACAAGAAATAGCCCGTGCAGTAGCCCTTGGGCCTGTCCGTACCGGACCAGCTGTGCAAAACATACTTTACACTGCGGCCGGGGAGCATGGCCTCACCTGGAGCCTCTGGCCAAAAACCCCAGGAGAAACTCGAGGTCGACCTCTGGGGTTCTGGAGCTAGGGCTATCGAGGATCAGAAGCCAATTACACCCCAACTGAAAAAGAGATACTAGCAGCATATGAGGGTGTTCGAGCTGCTTCAGAAGTTGTGGGTACAGAAGCACAGCTCCTCTTGGCACCACGGCTACCTGTGTTACATTGGATGTTCAACGGGAAAATTCCCACTACACACCATGCGACTGATGCTACGTGGAGTTAGTGGATAGCGTTAATTACACAGCGGGCTCGAATGGGGAAACCCAACTGCCCAGGAATCCTGGAAGAGATCATGGACTGGCCGGAAGGCAGAGATTTCGGAGTACTGACAGAAGAGGTAACCTGTGCTGAAGAGGTACCACCATATAATGAGTTGCCAGAAGACAGAAAGCAGTCTGTGTTGTTCACTGACGGATCCTGCTGTGTGGTAGGGAGCCATCGGAAATGGAAAGCTGCTATGTGGAGTCCCACACGATGAGTCGTGGAGGCCATGGAAGGGGAAGGCGAGTCGAGTCAATATGCAGAAGTGAAAGCCATACAATTGGCCCTAGAGATTGCCGAAAGAGAAAAATGGCCAGTATTGTATCTCTGCACTGAATCATGGATGGTGGCAAATGCTCTGTGGGGGTGGCTGCAGCAATGGAAACAGAGCAACTGGCAGCTCAGAGGTAAACCTATCTGGGCTGCTATCCTGTGGCAAGATATTGCTGCCCGGGTAGAAAACCTGGCTGTAAAGGTATGTCATGTAGATGCCCACATGCCCAAGAGTCGTGCTACTGAAGAACATCAGAACAACGAAGAAGTGGATTGAGCTTCAGAAATTGAAGTGGCTCAGGTGGACCTGGACTGGGGGCGTAAGGGTGAGCTGTTTGTAGCTCGATGGGCCCATGAAACATCAGGACATCTGGGGAGGGATGCCACATACAGAGGGGCTCGTGATCGAGGGGTGGACCTGACCATTGAGGCCATCACACAGATTACCCATGAGTGTGAGACCTGTGCTGCAATTAAGAGAGCCATGAAGGTAAAATCTCCCTGGAACAGGGGGAGGTGGCTAGGGTTTCAATATGGTGAGGCCTGGCAAATTGACTATATTGGACCACTCCCACAAACCCGCCAAGGCAAACGGTACATACTCACCATGGTAGAAGCAACTACTGGGTGGCTGGAAACATACACAGTAAACCATGCCACGGCCCGAAACACAATCTTGGGCTTAGAAAGGCAAGTGCTGTGGCGTTATGGTACACCAGAGAGAATTGAGTCTGACAATGGGAGTCATTTTCGAAACAATCTTGTCACCTCCTGGGCCAAGAGGCATGGTATTGAGTGGTTATATCACATCCCTTATCATCACCCACAAGCCTCTGGGAAGGTTGAGAGGTACAATGGACTGTTAAAGACTATGTTACGAGCATTGGGTGCTGGGACATGGAAACATTGGGACATAAATCTACCAGAAGCCACTTGGCTAGTTAACAACAGGGGGTCTGACAGCCATGCTGGTCCTGCTGAAACAAAACCCCTACACACTGTGGGAGGAGCTAAAGTCCCCGTAGTGCATGTAGGGAAGTGGATGGGGAAGGCGGTGTGAGTTGCTCCTGCCTCGGGAAAAGGCAAACCCACTCGTGGGATTGTCTTCGCCCAAGGACCGGGGTATACCTGGTGGGTCATGCAAAAGAATGGGTATATTAGGTGCGTGCCTCAAGGAGATTTAACCTTGAGAGAAAGCTAATCTGTAATCTAAGTTATATGTTGTAGGAAGACACTGCAGGATCAACGACAGGTCAGCTTCGCAAGGAACTGGGCAAGTGCAACAAGGACTTGAGCTAAGCTGGTGCTGGCATCCAGACATCCAACTCCACCTGCTGTGAGTGACCATTTTGGCAGATGAAGACCAAATCGTCAACAGTTCTTATGAACTTTTTTTCAGAAAGACCTATAGAATGAAAAGATGTACTTACCTATCAATCTGTTAAAGGACAAGGAACAATGGTGATGAGAATACTTATATGTTGAAGTATGGGGGACCTGAGAGTGACACAAATGTTATGGAATAAGGGGTGGAGGTTGTACTGGGTCGGGCTGGGATGTTAACTTTCCCTGCAGCAGCCCATACAGTGCTGTGCTCTGCACTCGTAGCTAAAACAGTAATGGTATCACACCAGTGTTGTGTCTGCTGCTGAGCAGTGCTGGCACAGCATCAGGACTCTCTCTAACCCCCCTAGGGGTGGGCAAAGATGTGAGAAAAGAAACATCACCAGGGCAGCTGACCTAAACCAACCAAAGGGATATTCCATACCATATGATGTCACACTCAGCAATAAAAGGTGGAAAAAGGAGGAAGAGGGGAGGGGTGGGCTCTCGTTGTGAAAACGTCTGTCCTCCAGAACAACAGCTATGTGTGTTGAGGCCTGCTTCCCCTTCTTCTTCCCCTCCCCTTCTGTGGAGGGGGAGTGAGAGAGCGGTTGTGGTGGAGTTCAGCTGCCTAGCAAGGTAAAACCACCACACCATGGGAGACCCAGGTTGGCGCAGTGTGCTCCTGATGGATGGACCCCGTGGTACGGACCCATATCTGGAGCAGTTCTTGAAGAGCTGCTGTCTGTGGGAAGCCCACACAGGATCAGTTCGGGAAGGACTGTATCCCGTGGGAGGGTCCCCATGTTGGAGCAGGGGAAGAAAGTGACCGAGAAGGAGTGGCAGAGACAAAGCGCTATAGACTGGCCGCAACCCCCATCCCCCGTTCCCCTGCACCGCTCGGGAGGAGGAAGTGAAAGAGGGTGGATGGGGAGATGTTTTTATTTTTTCTTTGTTTCTCACTTCTCTAGCTTGTTAGTAATAGGTAATACATTTCTCTAATCTCCCTGCGCTGAGTGTGTTTTGCCTGTGACAATAATTTTCGAGTGATCTCCGTTCTTATCTCAACCCTTGAGTCCTTTTTATCGTATTTTCTCCCCCTTTCTCTTTGAGGAGGGGGAGTGAGAGAGCAGTTGTGGTGGAGCTCAGCTGCCCACCAGAGTGAAACCGACACAACTCTGCTGGCCAGCTTCAACTCTAATTGATCCTTGGCTGCACAAATTCTCTCCCTACAATGACGAGCAGCATCCCTGTCGTCCTTCCATGTCACCCCTCCTTGCTTCCAGCAACCATACACTTTTTTTTTTCCACCTAAGCTCTTGAAGATCCCTGCTCAGCCAAGCCAGCCTTCTGCCCCGCCTGCTTGACTTACGACATTTTGGAATTGCCTGGTCCTGCACTCTTAGGAGATGGTACTTAAAAACCAACCAGCACTGATGGACCTCAATGTCTTTAAAAGCAGTTTCCCAGGGGACCTTACTAACTAGTTCCCTGAGCAGCCTGAAATTTGCTCTCCTCCAATCCAGGGTTGAAGTTTTAGTGGCAGTTTTCCTCCTATCACCAAAGATTTTAAACTCGACTACTTCATGGTCACTATGGCCAAGGTGGCCACTTATAACCACTTCACCCCCCACCATGTTGGGGCAGGGGAAGAGTGACCATGAAGGAGTGGCAGAGATGAAGCATTATGGACTGACCGCAACCTCCATTCCCCATGTTGCCGCTTGGGGGAAGGACACAGAAGAGGGTGGATAGGGTGGGGGGTGGGGGTGGTGGTTTTAGTTTGCTTTTAGTTTCTCTCTGTTCTGGCCTGCTAGTGATAGGGAATAAATTATATTAATCTCCCTATGCTGAGTCTGTTTTGCCTGTGATGATAATTGTTGAGTGATCTCCCTGTCCTTATCTCAACCCTTGCACCCTTTTCATCATATTTTCTCCCCCTTTTCCTTTGAGGAGTGGAGCGAGAGAACAGTTGCGGTAGAGTTCAGCTGCGTAGCAGAGTAAAACTTACACAGTGAGTGAGTTAGGAAACGTCTGCATCTTTTTATTTGGTACTGTATTGCTGAATACGCCCTGGGGTGGGTGTTGGCTGCAGTGTTGTTTAAGAAATGCACAAAGATTTTGATTTAAGATTAAAAAGATCTTTCTTAACACTGTTTTGAGCTTCAGAATTCTGAAAATATTATGTGAACGTGACTGGAGTTTCTGTTCCTGAAATTGTCTTGAACTCTTAACATCTTCATGGTATTTATGTCAAATGCATTTGGTTGTCTCGCTCTACACAGCTGATTTTCAGATGCAGTGTATTTTGGAGGGGAAAAAAAAGTCATAATATCGTTGGACAGATGTATGTAACACATAGCTTGGAGTATTTGTTTTTAATTGCATGTATTTAGTTCCCTGCCATTGCTGTTTCACTAACTGGTGTCAGAAGATGTTCAGGTGTAACAAATCATGTAACTGTAATAGTTGTCCAGCTTCCAACATTAATTTAAATGATCATCAGTAGAAGATGCACTGTGTAACTGAGTGGTTAAGTAGATAACTTCACATCGGTCTTTTATAATGTGATGATGTTGATAATTTTTAAGGCCTGCAGTGACAGACTTCACCTCTGAAATAATGATGCAAATTGTGATCAGCTTCTGAATCATGCTTGGAGGAAGGTTTTTTGCCCTAATACGCTAAAATTCTTTAATATTTTAATGAATTTTCTTTGATAATCTAAGATGCATTTTCCAGGTTAATAATTTAACAGCTGAACATATGTTTACTGGGATACCTCTTAAGAATTTCTTGCTAAGCATTCTAAAATTTCTGGAAGCAGATAACACTGAATGGAAGGGGAATGATAATGATGGTCTCAATCCTGGACTCAAAAATATTTCTTACAAGTGCAGAACTGGCTGAGTGATTGCCTCCTGCTATGGGTAATGCTGTTATATGCCAAGTCTGGGGCTTTTGTTGTCAAAAGAGTGCTAGCTAGATAATCATACTCTTCTTTGTTTTTACAGTTGCTAAGACTTCTGAGGCAGTTTGGCTACTTACTGAATAAAAATTACAAGTTGCCGAATGAGTAGAATAAGCATTTTAGCTTTATGGGATTAAAGAACTTTTAATATTTGAGTGAACCTGAACGGTCTGCTTTCTAAATAAGCTTTCTTCCTAGTTCTTATATCATGGCTAGTAAGTTACAATCGCTGTTACAACAGCCTGGGAATTTTGCAGCATTTGTAGAGGTTTACTTGAGTGGAATTTACTTTTAAACTCTGTAACGTATAATTGCTTTAACAGGATGACTCCTTTAACTTGCATAACAGCAACAGTCCTCGTCATGAGAGATATATAAATCAAAACTTCGAAAATGAAATTCCGCAAGAGAATGGCAATGCTTCAGTTACATCTCAACTAATCATTAGATCTTCAACTTTTCCTCAGGCAGATGTTCTTTCAAGCTCACTTGAGGCAGAGCATAGGTATGTATTTATTATATAAAATGTTTCTTCATGGTAAGTGAGTGTCTTCAGTTCTTACAAGCTTAGAAGTCAGAATCTGGAAGCTGAGAAGACAATACTTAATAAGAGTTTAAGTTTTAGATGTACTAATTTAACGTGGAATATACTTTGCTTCTATTAGGCTTGTGTACTGGCATCTTTAACTTGCTTTACTAAAAATTTGATATTTCCTTAACGAAATAAAGCAAACTACATAGAGACTTTCATCCCTCTGATTTTGGGCTGTATATCTAGGAGGAACAATGCGTGTAATTGCTATCTGTATGAATAATACTTCAAATGTTGCATCTTATGTAAAACTCAGTGAACTTTTCCTTGTTAAAGAAATGGATTGTTTTTATAGCTATTTTACATGGTCAGTGATATCACAAGACAATGCAATAGAAAGGGAGAAAGTAACTTCAAAAAAGGATTGAAATATAATTCTAGTATCTCCTAGGTGTAACTGCAGTAGCAGGTGATAAAGATGAGAATGGTGCTGCTAGGAAATCATAACTCAGTCTGGAGGCGAGCTTGTCATGAGTCCTGTTAATTTCTTACTGTTAACTAAAGAAACAGTGTCTTTTTTCAGTGATAGATTCTATGTATACATTGGACTAGAGAAATTTTCCTTCTGTAGTACCCGCAGAGACTTTCATGACTTCTTCTCCATTATGATTATAGACGGTGAAATGTACCCTGTTCTGTTTGTGGTTTTTCCTTTTTGTGTGTGTGTGTGTGTGTGTGTGTGTGTGCATTTCTGCATGCATGAAGACGTTATGGTAGGCCTTTTTGTGGAAAAGTGGACTCGAAGTGACCAGCTTAACTCGCAGGATGCTTGTGCATGCCTAATAACTATTGGCACATTGTACAAAATAAATCTTGGACTTTCCTTCTGCTGGGGGAGTTTCCAGCATGCAGTGATTATATATTCATCCTGTAGGTGTTGAGTTTGCTAATCTGAAATTTTTAGTGTAGTTTACATTCTTAACTGTCCTAGAAGCCTAATGCTGCTTTAAAGAGACAACGTTGCTTAAGTTATTTAGCTATTGCCCTAAATTTTACTTAAATTAACAGCTATATAACTGTTCAATTATACATAATACTATTAAAATCCTAGCTTGCTTGCAGTAAAACTTTGACTCAAATTACTGTTGCTAAAAATATAACTATCACTGAAATGCTTTTGGCATTACATAGTAGCAAGTCTTTTTTGTATGTGTATAACACAAATGAGCGTATTCTCATAAAAGAGAAGCTTTGGATGACTTGTGCATTATTTCCGCTGATTTCACTGCTCTGGCAATCGCATTGTCCAGTTAGGTCTGAGCAATACAGAGGGATATAACTTCCATTTGTCTTGTTGTCCTGTTAACTTTTTTTAAGCAGACTAAGTAGTGCTGTCCCATCCCTCTACAATTTTGGGCTTTTAGTATGGTTTTAATAATGGTTAGTGCTGTCATTGGTTGCATGCAGAGTTGTCCAGTGCACATCCGTTGTATTGGGACCTAGGATTTTTTGTAGGGAGAGTTATGTTGAAGAGTGTTTCTTGCTGACATCTGGCTAAATGGAGAATCAGGTACACAACATCAACTTGAATTCATCTAACTAATTCTGTTTTAATATATTCACTGTTCTTCATCTGTGTCAGTACTCTGTGCCAGTTCTGGCATATACTTTTAGAAACATCTTTAATTTTTGTGAGATAGTGGTGTGTTTTGCTTTTGCTTTTTAACCTCTGAAGATTTAAGGTCAACAGACCTTAAGGTTTGCCTGAAGAAGGTGCTAATCCTGTTGGCAAAAACTTTGCAGCAAGAGAATGCGCTATCTTTGTTAAATGCCAGTCTTCACCCTCAGATTAAACCCCTGTTTTCGGTGTCTTAATGCTTAAAACCACTTTCTTCATGCTCAGATACTGCTGTACCACTTTTGGTACTAGCTAAAATACTTTGATTATTTCATCTTTTGAGATATCTCAAGTTTAATCACCAGAGGAATGTCTCCATTTCTCTTCCTCCCTGCATCCCAAAACTCGCTCCTAGTTGTAGTCTGTACACGCTGCGATATCAGCATCTGCTGTCAGGTGAGACTTGAAAAATTACAAAGAAGCCTGTCCTGGCTCTGACACTAGCATGTGCTAGAAAAATAGAAACTATATGAGGCCATTGCATCCTGAATTGTGCCTCTGTCACTGAAGAGCAATGCAGATTTTCTCAGGATTTGATGCAGGTGTTGTGGGTTGAAGTGAGTGCTAGCTCCCATGGAGGAAACTCCACCAGCATTCCTTCTGGTTGCTGCTATCCAGGAAAAAACTGCAGATTGCCTCAGTGTGAATATTTGCCTCTTTGCACTATTTTTGAGGAGGTACACTGTTGTTCCACCAAAGCAGTTATGCAAAGGAAATGCATTCTTTTCCACCTTATGTAGTCTTCCTCTAGTCTTCACTATGGCCAAGGTGGCCACCTATCGCCACTTCACTCACCAGACCCTCCCTGTTTACAAGCAACAGGTCTAGGAGGGCACCTTTCCTAGTCGGCTCTCTTTGTACCTGTACCAAAAAGTTATCATCGAGGTGCTTCAGGAATCTCCTGGACCTCTTTGTCTCAGCTATGTGATATTCCCAGTTGATATCTGGCAGGTTGAAGTCCCCCATAAGGACCAGGGCAGCTGATCTAGAGGTATCTCTCAGTTCCTTAAAGAATAGTTCATCAGTGTTGTCATCCTGTCCGGGTGGTCTATAGTAGACTCCCGCAACGACATCCCCTTTATTTGCTTGTCCCTTAATCCTTACCTAGAGGTTCTCAACCGTGTCATTGCTTACTGCAAGCTCTGTACAGTTCAGCCCCTCCATTACATGCAGTGCCACCCCTCTGCCTCACCTGCCCTGCCTATCCCTTCTGAAGAGCCTGTAACCGTCCATCGTAACAGACCAGTCACAGGTCTCTTCCCACCAGGTTTCGCTTATGCCAATAATGTCATAGCTCTGGGACTGGGCCAAGGCTTCTAGCTCCTCTTGCTTGTTCCTCATGCTGCATGCGTTTGTGTAGAAACATTTTAAATGTGCTTCATTGTACCCAATACTTTGGAGCAGACAGAAGGATCTCACTAGCATGCAGTCCTTCCAATTTTGGCATGCCATCCTATAGCTTATCACTGGTGGGCCTGGTTTTATCCCTTTTCCCCCTCAAATCTAGTTTAAAGCCCTATCAATCAGCCCTGCTAACTCCTGGGCAAAAATCATTTTTCCCCCTCTGAGAAAGGTGCTTCCCATCAGGACTCAGTAGACCCAGTGTCATGTAGACCTTCCCAAGATCAAGAAACCCAAAATTATGTTGGCGTCTCCTGGTTTCAGCTAGGACAGAGTTCCATTAGGACCCATGGATTTGTGGATGTCACGTTTGCTTAAATGATCTCTGACCCGATCCTCCTCGACCAAGGGAAAGTCCTCCTTTATCTGGACTTCCTCTCTTGTCTCCAAGGGTCTGAGATTCCTGAGGGCTGATATCAGCAATGAAGACTGAAGCAAAAAACAGCATTCAGCAACTCTGCCTTCTCCGTATCCTTTGTCACCAGAGCACCCGCCCCATTCAGCAGCGGGCCAACATTTTATCCGGTCTTCCTTTTTCTACTGATGTATTTGAAGAAGCCCTTCTTGATGCCCTTGATATCCCTTGCCAGATCTAATTCAAAATGGGCCTTGGCCTTCCTTGTCACATCCCTGCATACTCTGACAGTATCCCTATATTCCTCTCAAGTGGCCCGTCCATTTTTCCACATGCTGTAAATTTCCTCCTTCTGTTTGAGTTTTGCCAGGAGCTCCCTGCTCATCCATGCAGGTCTCCTGCCCTTTTTGCTTGCCTTCTTACTCATAGGGATGCACCGATCTTGAGCTTGGAGGAAGTGATGCTTGAATATTGACCAGCTGTCTTGGACCCCCTTCAGTAAAAACTGTTGTCTTGAAGGTATTAAGGATCGCCACTTGCCGAGGCGATCGGCTCCGGGGCAGACGCGTTCTGCAGCTGAGCGGGGGATCGGGACAGGCAGGGCTTTTTTTTCCGGCATCGAGGCCACTCGAGGGAGCCGCCAGGACCCGGCAGCCCTCGCGAGGGAGGCTGACGAGGTGTAGGCGGAGCCAGCAGCGCCCCCTCCCCGGCCGTTCAAAAGCAGCCCCTAGGGAGCACAGGCGACCAGGGTGGGCAAACAGGGCGTGGCGCGGCAGTTGGCACAGGCAGGGTGAGCAGGGAGGGCCCCTCGCCGCTCTTTTGCAGCGGTCTTTCCCTTCGGTACCTGTAACCTGCCTGCGAGGAACCTGGCCGTGGTATCAACCAGGCAGAAAACCATGGCCTCCGCATCTCTTGCGGCCTCTCCAGCCGCTGTCACTGATGTGGCTACTCAGACGGAGGGCTCGGGGAAACACACCGCCATCCAGGTCTTGGGCTGCAGGGTGTGCCTGAGTCTTCTGTCGGTATCCGACAGCAGCAGCGAGGGGTATGCCTGTGGGAGGTGTGCCCAGGTTGAAGAGCTGCTCAGCCAGGTAGGGGAGCTTTGGGAGGAGGTGAGCAGGCTCAGAAGCATCAGGGAGTCAGAGAGGGAAATTGACTGGTGGAGGTGTACTCTGCCCTCTCTGAGACAGACTCACGAGCCTGCCATAGCACAAATGTCTCCTGCTACGCAGAAGACAAAAGTTCCCTCATCCCGCCAGGCAGCAGGAGGGGACCTAGGCCAAGGGGGGGAATGGAGGCAGGTTCCTGTTCGGGGGGGTAGGCGAGCCCTGTCCCTGCCCACCTCACCTTCCCATCTACCCTTATATAACAGGTACGAAGCTCTAGAACATGACAACCAGAACAACAAAGCAGGCGAAAGCCCGTCCAGGTTGGTGAGGATGCCTAAGGCAAGGTCCCCTACCCCCCACATTGCTACATCAGCTCTCAAAAAAGAAAGAAGGGTTATTGTCATGGGGGACTCCCTTTTGAAAGGGACAGAGGGCCCAATATGCCGACCAGACCCTACCCACAGGGAAGTCTGTTGCCTCCCTGGGGCTCGGGTGAGAGACTTTGCTAGGAAAGTCAAGCGCCTGGTACGGCCCACCAACTACTACCCGCTACTGGTCTTTCAGGCTGGTAATGACGAGGTAGCAACGAGAAGTCCGAGAGTGATCAAAAGGGACTTTAGGGCTTTGGGGCAACTACTTAAAGGATCAGGGGCACAGGTTGTGTTTGCCTCTGTCCTTCCGATAGGAGGGATCGAAGCTGACAAGCAGACTCGTCACATTAACACGTGGCTTCGGGACTGGTGCAACCGGCAGAATTTTGGGTTTTTCGATCACGGGAAGGTCTACGCGACCCTGGGCCTGCTGGCACCAGATGGGATGCGCCTCTCTCAGAGAGGGGTGAGGATTTTTGCTCAGGAGTTGGCTGGGCTGATAGATAGGGCTTTAAACTAGAGTCGAAGGGGGAAGGGGATAGAACCAGGCACGCCGGTGATGAGCTAAGGGATGGTGTACTAGAATCAGAGGGACTGTGTCCTAGTGAGGCCCTTCGGTCGGATACACAAGGTGCTGCGTGTAGGGAGGCGCATTTGAAGTGCTTCTACACAAACGCACGCAGTATGAGGAATAAAATGGATGAGCTAGAAGTCTTGGCCCAGTCCCACAGCTACGACATCATCGGCATAAGCGAAACCTGGTGGGATGAGTCCTGTGGCTGGTGTGTTGCAATAGATGGTTACAGGCTCTTCAGGAGGGACAGGCAGGGTAGGCGAGGTGGTGGGGTGGCGATGTATGTGAAGAATGGGCTGGACTGTGTGGAACTTCAAGTTGGCGATGGCAAAGTTGAGAGCCTCTGGGTAAGGATTAAGGGACGAACAAATAAAGGGGATGTTGTTGTGGGAGTCTATTACAGACCACCTGGCCAGGACGACAATGCTGATGAATTATTCTTTGCAGAACTAAGAGATGCCTCGAGATCGGCTCCCCTCGTCCTAATGGGGGATTTTAACTTGCCAGACGTCAACTGGGATCACCACATGGCTGACGCGAGCAAGTCCAGGAGGTTCCTAAAGCACCTAGATGATAACTTCTTGGTGCAGGTGCTAAGTGAGCCAACTAGGAAAGGCGCCCTCCTAGATCTGTTGCTGGAGAACAGAGAGGGTCTTGTGGGAGACGTGGCAATTGGCGGCCGTCTCGGTCATAGTGACCATGAAGTGGTCGAGTTTAGAATTTATGGTGACAGAAGGAAAACTGCCACCAAAACTTCAGCCCTGGATGTGGGGAAAGCAGACTTCAGGCTGCTCAGGGAATTAGTCAGCAAGGTCCCCTGGGAAACTGCTTTTGAAGGCATTGGTGTCCATCAGTGCTGGTCCATCTTTAAGCACTGCCTCCTGAAAGCTCAAGATCAGGCGATTCCAAAATATCAGAAGTCAGGCAAGCGGGGCAGAAGGCCGGCCTGGCTGACCAGGGATCTTCTACTGGAGCTTAGGCAAAAAAAGAAAGTGTACGGCTGCTGGAAGGAGGGTCAGGCGACAATGAAGGAATATAGGGATGCTGTTCGTGTTTGTATGGAGAAAATTCGTGTGGCCAAAGCCCAACTAGAGTTGAAGCTGGCCATGTCTGTGGGAGACAATAAAAAAGGTTTTTTAGATATGTTAACAGAAAAAGGAGAACCAAAGAAAACATAGGTCCGCTACTAGATGGGGAGGGTCTCCTCACAGACAATGAGATAGGCAAAGCAGAGACGTTTAATGCCTTCTTCGCCTCTGTCTTCAACGCTGATGATGGGCTTCGGGACCCAGGGTACCCTGAGCTGGAGGACCATGACGGTGGGAAGGACAAACTCCCAACCGACCCTGAACGTGTGCGGGATTTGCTGCTCCACCTGGATCCATACAAGTCCATGGGTCCGGATGGGATTCATCCCAGGGTGCTTAAAGAGCTGGCAGACGTCATCGCGGGACCTCTCTCAATTATTTTTCAACGATCTTGGGAATCTGGAGAGGTCCCAGTAGACTGGAAGCTGGCAAATGTTGTGCCAATTTTCAAGAAGGGTAAGAAAGAAGACCCTAGCAATTACAGGCCTGTCAGTCTCACGTCAGTGCCTGGTAAAATTATGGAGAGGATGATCCTTGAAGTTATTGAAGCACACCTGGGGGACAATGCAGTCATTGGTCCCAGCCAACATGGGTTCATGAGGGGTAGGTCCTGCCTAACAAATTTGATTTCCTTTTATGATAAGATCACCCATCTAGTCGATCAAGGGAAACCAGCTGATGTGATCTTTTTGGACTTCAGCAAAGCTTTTGACATGGTTTCCCATAGGATCCTACTGGACAAAATGTCCAGCATACAGCTAAACAAAAACATCATACGATGGGTGAGCAATTGGCTGACGGGCTGGGCTCAAAGGGTTGTGGTAAATGGGGCCACATCTGGCTGGCGGATGGTCACTAGTGGGGTCCCTCAAGGCTCCATTTTAGGGCCAGTCCTCTTCAATGTTTTTATAAATGATTTGGATGTAGGACTAGAAGGTGTTCTGAGCAAATTTGCCGACACTAGGAGGAGTTGTGGACTCTGTTGAGGTTGGAAAGGCCTTGCAGAGAGATCTGGACAGATTGGAGAGCTGGGCAATCACCAACCACATGAAGTTTAACAAGAGCAAGTGCCAGGTCCTGCACCTGGGACAGAGCAACCCTGGCTATACGTACAGACTGGGCAACGAGACGCTGGAGAGCAGCCCCGCAGAGAGGGATCTGGGGGTTATGGTTGATAGCAGGGTGAATATGAGCCAGCAGTGTGCCTTGGCAGCCAGGAGGGCTAATCGTATCCTGGGGTGCATCAAGCACAGCATTGCTAGTCGGTCGAGGGAAGTGATTGTCCCGCTCTACTCTGCGCTGGTGCGGCCTCACCACAAGTACTGTGTGCAGTTCTGGGCACCACAGTACAAAAAGGACATAAAACTGTTGGAGAGTTTCCAGAGAAGGGATACAAAGATGGTGAAGGGCCTAGAGGGGAAGACGTATGAGGAGCGGCTGAGGTCACTGGGCCTGTTCAGCCTGGAGAAGAGGAGGCTGAGGGGGGACCTCATCGCAGTCTACAACTTCCTCGCGAGAGGGAGTGGAGAGGCAGATGACCTATTCTCCTTAATCACCAGTGACAGGACCCGTGGGAATGGTGTGAAGCTGAGGCAGGGGAAGTTTAGGCTGGACATCAGGAAGAGGTTCTTCACCGAGAGGGTGGTCGCCCACTGGAACAGTCTCCCCTGGGAAGTAGTCACTGCACCAAGCCTGTCTGAATTTAAGAAGCGATTGGACTGTGCACTTAGTCACATGCTCTAAACTTTTGGGCAGACCTGTGCAGTGCCAGGAGTTGGACTTGATGATGCTTATGGGTCCCTTCCAACTCGGGATATTCTATGATTCTATGATTCTGTGACTTAAGAGACTCATTTTGATTTGTTAACTGTTCATCTTTTTCACCCCCAAAATGGACATTGCTATGCAAAGTCGGTTTCTTGGAGAAAAAGCTGTTACATCTACCTATATTCTTATAAAATATACCAATTTTTGGATGCAGAAACATTTCAAATCATCATCAGCCCACAGTTCCTGTTTAAGTTTCACTATATACTAGAATATACAACTCCATCCTGATATAGTACGGCAGTAAACTATACTTGAGCTTGATCAAGCTTACAGAAGCATCAGAGGCAAATCCAAAACACCTTGGGCATAGTAATAAGCCTTGCTAGTTTAGACAGGAACATACCAGGCAGGGGAGAAAATGAATATATGTCCATATACACCACCTAGTATCTGAAGTCTCAGCTAATGCTTTGCAGTACAGCGATGAGGAAGCATCTGTCGTTAAATTTCTCCATGCACTAAATCTTGACTAGCTGATACTTTCCATATACAAGTGACGTCAGTTTATGCTGGGTCCCAGGACTCTCCCCAAATTTTCTGATGTTTTACCTACTTGGATAAAAATGACTGGATTTCTTAGACAAATTCTAGTCCATAGCGACAGATACTGCAAATCGTGTGCTTTATTGCATGTTGGATTTTTTTAAAAATATTTTTAAATGATTCCTTTGCATCTCTGGGGAATTATTATTTATTGGTAAGGTCCATTTAAAATTTGAACTGCCCAAACGTTTATCATAGGACAAGTTAAGCCAGGTATTGAGCAGGACTAGTCAACTATTGCTCAACAGCAACCACGACACTGTAAAGTTTACCTGACATATGACAAACACACCAGTCTCCTAAAGAAAACAAAAAAAACCTTCAAGATGCTATCAAAACATAAAGGAAACGCACATAAAATTTGGAAGTGTCCAATACTGTCAACTGTACCAAGTGATACATATTTTTGATCAAAAACTATCCAATCCTTATTCTTCAGGCACAGAGGAATGAATCGGAAGCAATACAGATCAAGATTAGAACTCCTTCATTAGCCAGAAAACAAAGTCCTGATCAATGCCTATAGCACTTTCTTCTGAAAACACAAATAAGCTAAACCTGTTTCTGTACAATTACACCCTCCTGTTGATAAAATTAAGTAAAGAGGCATTTTCCCCTCCTACAGCCGCAGCATGAAGTACTATACTAGGCAAGGCAAACATTTAAACTAAAGTAAAATATAAGTGCATAAATGGAAGTGATGCCAATTTAAGTCAATTTCAGAGATAACACACTGATTCATCTACCTTTTCAAATGACATCCGAGATAAAGTTAACACAAAAACACCAAGCTGGTTCTAGTATGTTGGTTCTTATTTCACTCTTCTGCGTGACTTTGGACAAATGCATTGCTCTCACAGATTTTCAGCATCTACCAATTCTTCCATTTAACTGTAAAAACACTAACCTTGTTTTTCCGTATGAGATGAAAGTCTTTTCCATAAATCAGAAGTGCGTGTTCAAAGCTTCTGCATTCTTCTTCTGTCCATGCTGTCATCTCTTCTGACAATCACAAGAACAGCACGATAAGTGTATTTTCGCTCAATAAACTATTACAGAGAATAAAATGTGTTGCTAATACATGAATATCCAAAAGCATCCAAAAAACAATAGGCCAGTTATTTAGACCCATGTTCTTTCATCTACTGTACAGATATCCTACCTGAAATCTAACAATTCTTGTTTATAGAGAATCATGAGAGTTTGATTTCTAAAATATTTTATCCTTGAGGGCAAAGGACATTCAAAAGCTCTGATTTATTTCTTATGAAATAGGTCATTAAAAAAAACAACTCACAAGACTTTAAAATATCACCAAGATATCAGTGAGATTATTTTTTTCCGAAGTACTTCTTGCATAGGACACAAAGAGCAGCAGTTGTTTGTAAAAAGAGCAAAGGAACAACCAGTTTGTTTTAAAAACCTGCAGCTTGTAAAAGTGAATTTTAGTTTTACAAATAAAATCACTAAGAAAAGAAAGATGCAGACAAGGAGCCAATTATTTCGTGGTTTTCTACAGCCTTTCTTAATATATGTTTTTTAATATATGTTTTAAACAAAGCGGTTCAAACTATTTACATATGTCAGTCTTGTCTTAAGTATTGTTGCTTTCCTATCTTGATTATGGCTTTAGGCCTAAATATAATAAAGGAGGAATTTTCAAGCATCCTGCATTCATAATGGTGATCCAAAAATTCTGTTCAGCTGTCATTTAAAGTCAACAGGGGAAAAAAAAACATCTCAAAGCGTTTCTGGAACCAGGCACTGGAACCAAGACCTTTCTGCTCCCAGATGAAAGTGATAACCATTCTACTACAAAATCATTTTCTTTCTTTCTCACACAATTAATTTTGCACTCCTTTCTACAGTGTTCTCAAGCTTTAAAGTGTCCTGGTTTCAGCTAGGACAGAGTTAATTTTCCTCCTAGTAGCTGGCAGGGTGCTATGTTTTGGATTAGGATGAGAAGAGCGCTGATAACATGCTGATGTTTTAATTGTTGCAGAGCAGTGCTTACACCAAGCCAAGGACTTTTCAGCTTCTCGCTCTGTCCTGCCAGCGGGCAGGCCAGGGGTGCAGCAGGAGCTGGGAGGGGACAGACCCAGGACAGCTGACCCAAACTGGCCAAAGGGGTATTCCATACCATCTGATGTCATGCTAAACAATATATAGGGGTGGCTGGCCGGGGTGGGGGGCCGGCTGCTCAGGGATAGGCTGGGCATTGGTCAGCGGGTGGCGAGCATTTGCATTGTGCATCACTTGTTTCGTACACATTATTAGTAGTAATACTATTATCATTATTATTATTATCATCATCCTGTCTTAATAAACTGTCTTTATCTCAACCCACAGGCTTCACTTTCCTGATTCTCTCCTCCCCCATCTTAGAGAGGGAGGGGGGAGGGTGAGCGAACAGCTGTGTGGTGCTTAGCTGCCGTCTGGGTTAATGCACAACATGGTGGCACCAGCCTCGGAGCCATATATTGATCTGCTGGCTCTGCCTGTTCCTTTCAGTATTGATCCCCACTACTGGAAGGAAGGACAGAGCAAAACACTACCTGTGCACCCGATCCCTCAACCAGTCACCCCAGAGATGTAAAGTTCCTCTTGATCGCTCTTGAACTTCTCTTTTCTACCTCATTACTGCCGACGTTAAAAACAATAAAGGGTAATAATCTGAAGGCCGTACTAGGCGAGTGACTTTCCAAGTGATGTCTCTTATCTGGGCTCCAGGGAGACAACAGACTTCCCTATGGGTCAGGTCTGGATGACAGATCAGGCCCTCTGTTCCCTTCAGAAGCGAGTCCCCTATGACAATAACCCTTCTTTTAATCTTGGTGGGGGTTGTTGTGATGCAGGGCATAGGCTGACTTGCCTCAGGCAACTCCCTCAATGTGGAGGGACCTTTGTCCACATCTTTTGCCTGCCCATCATTTCCAAAGCCTCGTACCTGTTGTGTAGGGGCACCTGGGAAGGTGAGGTAGGCAGCAGGGGGGTTCACCTTCTGCACTGAGCAGGAACCTGCTTCCACTCCCCCCTATCTCTTAGGTCCCTTCCCTCTGCCTGGCAGCAAGGGAGTAGAGGAACCTTCATTTCTTGTGCAGCAGCTGGCTGAAGAACCCATCTCAGGGACAGCAGAGTACTACCCCACCAGTCAATCTCCTTCTCTGACTCTCTAGTGCTCCTCAGCCTGTCCCACCTCCTCCTAAAGCTCTACCACCAGGCAAAGCAGTTCTTCAACCTGTGCACACCTCCCACAGCTGTGCTCACTACTACCATCCTGTAGTGGCATAAGAGTAGGGCACACCTGGCAGCCTGACACCTGGGTGGCAGCATGTTCCCCCCGGATCTCTGTCTGGAAGGCTGCATCGGTTGTGGTGGGTGCCGAGCTCCCTGAGGCCACGGCCTTCTGCCGGGTGGATACCACCGCTCCCTGATCAAGCTGGCAAAGCTTCAGCGCCCTGCCGTTTGCCCCACTCCTGGTCGCTCGCGTTCCCTAGAGGCTGCCTTTGTAGTGGGGGCGGGGGGGGGGGCGGAACGCGGGGGACGCTCCTGGCTCCGCCCAAGCCTTGTCAACCGCCCTCACGAGGGCTGGCGGTTCCTGGCCGCTCCCTCGATTCAGGGAAACTCCCTGCACATGTCTGCCGCAGAGCTAATCGCCTCGGCCAGTGAAAGTAATAGTGCGTTTCGGGGTTCAAGGTCTGTAATCTTTTTTCTTGAGGAAGGAAAAACGTCAAAAGCATTTCAAATAGTCTAACTTAGGCACTAAGGCCTAAGCAGAGTAGAATTTTTCTTATCCACACCTGCAGTTGAGCCTGATGCGTAGATCTACATTGTAGACTTCAGGATTTGGGCAAGTTTTCTTATACAAGGGAAGAGGACTGTATTCCCTATAGTTTACATACCAGGTTTATGGTGCTGTGCTGTTACACAAAAGCTATGCTTAAGTCCGATCTACAATTTTGCTGCGCTTAATGTTTGAGGGAAATCATTGCTTATTATTTTACCTGCATATTACATTTGTCACTCTTCCCTTTATAACATTAGGTGGAGTGGTTACATGTATTTTAGTGTTACCCAGAGTATCTTAAAGCGTGTTTGGAGTTGGTGCTGAATAATTCTGAAAATGAAATAGCAAACATGGTGTAGATGCATGAAAATCTTTACAAGTAAAGAAAGGTTTCCAGACATTTATTTCTGGAACTGTACACCAGGTATTAAAGTACAACAAATACAAAATAATGCTAAAAAAGTGTATGTACAAATATTAAAACCAATGCAACAACAGCAACTTCCCTCTTGAACATCTGATACTAAAACATGTTCTGATTGTCAATAAATTTATTGTTACGCACAGGGTACTTACTTTGAACTGAGAATAACTGGAATCTGTTTTATTAAGAGGACTCTAACCATACTATCAATTGTAAAATACAATAGGTATTTTCCTTTTTCAAATGAAAAATAGGAATAAAAAAAATAGTAACCTTGTCATTTTATAAATTACTGTATTTAGTTTTGCCATCAGTAGATAATGTGTTTGTAGTCCTGGGCAAATAATGTCCCCCTTGGTCAGTTTATCCATTAGTTTACATTCAAAGTTGAAATATTCACTAGAGACTTTGGTTAAATTAAGGAGCATCACTATGTTCTACCGGATCTGAAGTTTTCATACATTTTCTCTCTCAGTTTTAAAAATTAAAAAAAGGAAGCAATTGCACAATTCATTGACCTAATTATACACAATTTAGTATTCTTCAAATAGTATTGTACATCCTTCAAATAAATTCAGTAGTTTGACCATGACAAGAGGAAAACTAAAATTTGAAAATATAGCATGAGAAGACTTAACAAAAGTAAAAGTATTGCTATAATCACAGCACCAGTTACACTTCTAAATGAATCAACTATCCTCTTCAGATCCCCTGTACATAAAAAAGAATACATTTACCAACACTGCAATTGCCCATTATGGATTTTTGGTTTGTTTGTATGGGGAAAAAGCATGGCAAAGGACAAAGAATTCATCACAGTTTGTTATAAGAATTGTGCTTCACCATCTAAGAACCAAAGCAATATAATTTCTTCATATGCTTGCAATTCAGTTATCTTCATGCTGACTTTTAAAACACAATTCTATTAAAAAAACGGTAACAAGTTCTCCATTTAAATGTTTAAATTGAGAGAAAAATAAGTCCAACTTTTAAAAGAAAAAAAAAACAATAAATAGCTATTTTACATGGATAAAGTCATAGTGGTACAAATTTATGAACGTCACATTGAGCATGCACAAAAATGTTACTATACACAGAAGTAGTCAGTAAATAGTGAAATAGGTAACTAAAAAGATATGAAGAATTTACATATTTACAAAACCTTGCAAATTATTGCCTCATTTTCACAAGGAATTCAAAGTAAACAATATCAGCTAGCTAGCCAACAGGTTAAATAAGATCAGCACTTAAAAATCTATTAGACTAGCTGAAATTCATTTTTCTCTCATATCATTTTCTGAATTATTTTGGTCAAAAGTCATTATTAAATAACTAAAGTGTCCATTCAACTTGCTGACAACCTAAACCTTAGACAAGTCTCTGTCTACATTAAGATCCCAGCAATGCATAGATAAACCGAATATATTACTGCATCAGTTAATGAGAATGGGCATATTCATTTAAGTGCAACTGGTATAATCAGTCATATTTGTATAATGATTATTTTTTTTTGTAATACACACCAGCCACTCATTGTAAACCCACAGATAAACTTGAATGTATAATAATAAATGATTATGGCCAATATTTTACAAAATTACATAAAATGTGTTGATTCATAAACAAAAGAAATAAGGTACAGAGTTCAGCACAAAACAGCAACAAGAAGCTGACAACTTGGCTAAAAAAAAAAGGCCAGAGTACAACAGGGTCAAGGCTACCCATTATTTACTGTGTACTTACTAGAATTACATATATCAGATGTATAAGTTAAGAACTGATTACAAAATTATCTCTATTTTTGTCCACTGGGCTAAACTAATTTCTTTTTAATATAGTAAAGGTGCTATTGTGTAAACACTTCAAAGTAATCTTCATTACCATGCTGTAAAGAAAACTCCATGCTCTCCATCTAAAATTCAGGATGTCAATGCAGTTTACAGTATGCATAATAAATACCCTCTTCCCTTTCAAATATTAAGGTCACTACTTTCTAATTACTCAGCATGACCTTGAAGCAACTATTACAAATATCAGCAACATAAATTTAATCACTTGAATAATGAAAACTAATTAGAGTCAATTAAATTTATAATATGATCAGTGCAAAGAAAATTATGGAGAGAAAACTAATCTTATGGAAATAAGGTTCAGATTCTCAGTAAAAAAAAAAATCTGCAAGTTGTATGCTACATGTTACAAACCAATACTATGTTTGGTTCAACTCTCCCATAAGAATTAGAACAAGCATTTGCAATACAAACTTTCTGGAACTTGCACTTTCTAACGTGCGCTCAACTTTCAGAATAAAAATTTACTGAAGTTAAATAGTTACTTTTATGGGAGACATTTTTACTCGTCCTTTCCTATTTGACCAAGGCAGCAAAGTGCCATTTTTCAGCTAATGACTTTACTAAAAACAGACAAATGCAATCCACACTGAAGAAAAGCTTTTAAATACATACTACAATGTTATACTATTTCTATATAAACTATACAGTCCCTCAAAACTAACACTTTGAACTGCAGTGCTCCAAACATACTGCCCAAACAATTTAAGATGTCTTCCAAAACAGACTAGCTGTAAATCCTAAACTGTGCAGACCGTAACTTTCCTAACAGCTGACGTTGTATAAAGCTTAGTTACACAATTATATTACTCTTCAAAGTTGTAGACAAAACCCATCAGAATAGAATAGCCTAAAATGCATCTGTTTAAGCCAGTAAGGTTAAAGTACACAGACACCTCTGGCAGTATAATTACTTGTGTAAGGTAGCCATGGCCTATAATTTTGTAACAGCATCCAATTGCATGTCTTCATACTTTACTCATGTTAAGTCCCTTGTGCTAGCTTCCACCAAGATGAACTTGCTGTTTTGTAAACTGAAGTGCTCTAGTTTAGTATCACGAGAGAAGGTTCCATTAAAAAAAACTTGTATGTTTGTGCAGTTTAAGTTAAAGAAACCCATACTTGCCTTTATAAGAAAAAAAAATGCTACATTGTGCAGGGATCAGGACTGATACCTGTAAACACTGTTATTCCACTACACTTATTACAGCAGAAGTAACAGACTAAAAAGCCATTCCGATCAGTTCAGAACTTCTGTGCTGGTTTTGAAATGGTGGCCTCTGTCTACAGGCTTTAAAAAAAAATTGAAGCAGAGCTTAAAGCTGCAACACAGAGTTCTCTTAGTCCCAAACTCTGTCAAGCATCATATGACATTTCCACATTTATGGACTGGAAAAAAAAAAAAGAAATTACTCTTGATAAATCAAGATATAGTTCTATATATACAAAGACATCACTGATGTCATAAAGTTCAAACTTCCAGTGAAAGACTAAGCAAACCTGATAGTTCCCATCAAGTTTACTACTACTGCATAAAGTACCCACCGTTTGTTTCATTTTCCACAGTCATTCTGAGTGAAGGGCAGTATGCTGGTGAAGAGTGTGGGTGCTGATAAAACCGTTTGTCTCATTTGCAGATAGACTGCTGAAGTCAGCCACTGAAACAGCCATTTTGGCACTTGTAATATGATGCGTGTGGTTCTCAAAGTCCACACTAAGGTTATTTACAGAGACATCATTTATGAAAGATTCTGGGACAGCAATTCCCATTTTCAATCTCTTCGCAGGTCTGTCTGTCTCCTCACTGCACATGTTCATTGAGTTTAGCTCTGAATGATAAAAGCCAGTCTCAAATAAATTAAAACAATCACTTTCACCATTGCTAGGCAAGTTAAGCAATTCTTCTGTTCCAACAGGCACATGATTAACTGGTGCTCGGGGTAAGTTGTCCATAGGAGGAAAGGCATCATCCAGGCAGTTCACATCTGAAGTGTGGCAGACTGTAGCTACGCTATTTGTCAGTGCTGGAAAAAAAAACAGATGAACACAAATGTAAATGAAATAGTTTATGTAGTCACAACAAAGATCCCCCCCCCCCGCCTTGATTTACCTGTCAACTCATTGGCAGTGATAGAGTTCAGAATGCTTAGCTGTTGATCAGGAATGATTTCTGTTCGACTATTAGATGTTAAGGCTGAAGAATGTACTGCTCCACCAAGGGCTTCTGCTTCATCTACCAAACGATCCATGTAGTCCCTAAAAGAATATTACACCCATAATAGGTTATTTAACATGAAAATGAAATCAAGGCCTAAAATGATGATGGATTTAATTTCAGTTGTCATAGCCACTGCAGCATTACACTGCAATGGCGGGAGGAGGAAGTAGGCAGGGGGAAGTCTCCTATGTTTAGGATTTGAAACAGAAAACACATTCTAAGAACATTTTACTTACGTAACTCCTGGATGATGGTTATATCTCTTCTTTCCAAATCTTGTTTGCTGAGCAAAGTAATCATAACGTTCTGACTTTTTCCATATGTAATAGAAAGCCACACACTCAGCAACTGTTCTGGTTCTTACCTAAAAGAAGGCAAGAAGAATTGACAAATTTACGTAAAGACTTATGTTTTGTCATTTCTCCAATTCCCATATACCTGCAATATTGTTAGCTTTACTACTCTAGAATCTGGAACAAACCAATTCAATTAAGACATTTATAAGACATAAGAGATCTACAGTTTCAAATAGCTGTTACATCTGTTCTACTGTATTACATTGTTGTTTTTTGTTGTTGTTGAATAGATTGAAACTCTATATTGGAAACAGTTCATAAACTATAACATTTTTTTAAACTGTAAGACAGACTCTCTTAAAATAGAAAAAGCTCATTAGATCAGTGACCTAAAAGAAGTGAAGCAGAAAAGACTCGGGGTACTCATTCCTTTTGGGAAAGTCAGAAACTGCCAAGGCTTTGACAGCAGATATGCACAGCAGAATCACAGAATGGCCAAGGTAGGAAGGGACCTCTGAAGATCATAGACTCATTAAGGTTGGAAAAGACCTCCAAGATCATCTGGTCCAACCATCCCCCTACCATCAATATCACCTACTAAACCACGTACCTAAGCACCACATCCAACCTTTTCTTAAACACCCCCAGGGAAGGTGACTCCACCACCTCCCTGGGCAACCCGTTCCAATGCCTAACTACTCTTTCTGAGAAGAAATTTCTCCTGATTTCCAACCTAAACCTCCCCTGGCGCAACTTGAGGCCACTGAAGGACCCTCCTCTAAGGGAAGTCTGCTGCCTTCCTGGGGCCCGGGTTAAGGACGTCACCAGGAGACTTCCAAGCTTGGTTTGATCCTCAGACTATTAGCCATTGCTGGTCCTACATCTGGGAGGAGAAGAAGGGGCAACGCGTAGCCCGAGAGCAATCAAAAAGGACTTCAAGGAATTGGGACGGATGATCAGAAACTCGAGTGCGCAAGTCATCTTCTCTTCCATTCTCCCCAGTACTGACAGCGACAGGAACAGAAGGGTAGAGTCCATTAACACGTGGCTCCGTGGCTGGTGTCATCGCCAAAATTTCAGGTTCTTTGGCAACAGGAAGCCTTACATGGCACCAGGCTTGCTGGCATCAGACGGAATTCATCTTTCCCAAAGAGGGAAGAGGGTCCTTGGTCATGAGCTGGCAGGGCTCACTGATCGGGCTTTTAACTAGATTCAATGGGGGAGGGAGATATCATCAGGGATGCTGGCGATAAGGTACAGGATGACATGCCATCCCACTTACGCCAGCTGAACACCACAGCCGACAAAGGATGCCTAGAGAGGGAACAGAGTTTAACAGGAGAGCTACCGTAGGCCCACACTGACAAGTTATAGTTGTCCCATCCAGAAAGGCAGACGCATTGGGAGCCCAACTCAAATGCCTATGTAAACACACGCAGAATAGGGAATAAACAAGGGGAACTGGAAGTGCGCGCGCAGTTGCAGGGCTATGATCTCATCGCAATTACTGAGACCTGATGGTACAGCTCTCATGACTGAAATGTGGCCATAGACAGCTTTGTGCTTTTTAGGAAGGACAGGCCAGGAAGGTGAGGTGGTGAAGTTGCTCTTTATGTGAGCAAGCAACTGGAAGCTATGCAGCTCTGCATATGGGGGGGACGAAGTGCGAGTCAAGAGCCTATAGGTGAGGATTAAAGGGCAGGCCAACAGGGGTGACATCGTGGTGGGTGTTTACTACAGGCCACCGGATCAGGAAGAGGAAGTGGATGAGGCCTTCTACAGGCAGCTGCAAGTTGCCTCAAGTCCGCAGGCCCTGGTTCTTATGGGGGGTTTTAACCACCCCGATATTTGCTGGGAACACAGCTCAGAACAAACAGTCCAGGAGGTTACTGCAGAACATTGCAGATAACTTCTTGATGCAGGTGGTAGGTGAGCCAACAGGGAGCAGGGTGCTGCCGGGCCTGGTACTAACAAACAGAGATGGTCTAATTGGAAACGTGAAGGTTGAGGGCAGTCTTGGCTGCAGTGATCACGAGATGTTGAAGTTCAAGATCCTGCGAGGAGGAAGCAGGGCAAAAAGTAGGACCGCAACCCTGGATTTCAAGAGAGCTAACTTTGACCTCTTCAGGGACCTAATTGGAGGAATCCCCTGGGCCAGGGCCCTCAAGGGAAAGGGGGCCCAGGAGATTTGGCTAATATTCAAGCACCACTTCCTCCAAGCTCAGGATCAGTGCATCCCTACGAGAAAGAAGTCAAGCAAGGGGGGCAGGAGACCTGTGTGGATGGACAAGAAGCTCTTGGGAAAACTTACACAGAAGAAGAAAGCATATATGATGTGGACAAAGGGACAGACCACTTGGCTGTAATATAGGAACACTGTCAGAGAATGCAGGGATGCAGTGAGGAAGGCCGAGGCCTGGTTAGAATTAAATTTAGCAAGAGACATCAAGGACAACAAGAAGGGCTTATTCAAATACATCAGAAGCAAAAGGAAGACCGGGGAAAATGTGGGTGCACTGCTAAGTGAGGTGGGTGCCTTAGTGACAGCAGATACAGAGAAAGCAGAGTTACTCAATGCCTTCTTTACATCAGTCTTCACTGCTAAGATCAGCCCTCAGGAATCTCAGACCCTGGAGACAAGAGAGGAAGTCTGAAGAAAGGACTAAGGCTAAGACTAGGCCCATACACTACCGAGCCCAGAAACAAAAGAGAGAACCTGGAGAAAAGACTTTTCCCTGGTTGAAGAGGATTAGGTTAGAGGTTATTTAGGCAAGCTAGACACCCACAAATCTACAGGCCCTGATGGGATGCACCCACGGGTGCTGAGGGAGTTGGCAGATGTGATTGCTGGGCTGCTTTCTACCATCTATCAGCAGTCATGGTCATATGGAGAGGTCCTGGATGACTGGAGACTTGCTAATATGATGCCCATCTATAAGAAGGGTCGTAAGGAAGACCCAGGGAACTATAGGCCTGTCAGCCTAGACCCTAGACCCACAACTGAAAAGAGACTGGCTCCATCCTCTCGACACCCTCCCCTCAAATACTGATATACATTAATGAGGTCTCCCCTCAGTCTTCTCTTTTCCAGGATAAACATGCCCAGTTCTCTCAGCCTGTCCTTGTACGACAGTTGCTCCAGTCCTCTAATCACCTTAGTAGCCCTCCTCTGGACTCTCTCCAGTAGTTCCATGTCCCTCTTGTACTAGGGAGCCCAGAACTGAACACAATACTCCAGGTGTGGCCTCACCAGGGCAGAGTAGAGGGGGAGGATCACCTCCCTTGACCTGCTGGCAACACTTCCTAATGCACCCCAGGATACCATTGGCCTTCTTGGCCACAAGGGCACATTACTGACTCATGGTCAGCCTGCTGTCCACCAGGACTCCCGGGTCTCTCTCTGCAGAGTCGCTCTCCAGCAGGTCAGCCCTCAGCTTGTACTGGTGCATGGGGTTATTCCTCCCTAGGTGCAGGACCCTGCACTTGCCCTTGTTGAACTTCATGAGGTTCCTCTCGGCCCAACCCTCCAGCCTGTCAAGGTCCCTCTGAATGGCAGAACAGCCCTCTGGGGTATCAGACACTCCTTGAGCTTTGTGCCATCAGCAAACCTGCTGAGGGTGCACTCCGTTCCATCGTCTGGGTCATTGATGAATAGGTTGAACAACACTGGACCCAGTACTGACTCCTAAGGGACACCAATAGCTACAGGCCTCCAACTAGACACTGCACCACTGATCACAATCCTCTTTGTCCTGCCATCCAGACAGCTCTCAGTCCACCTCACTGTCCACTCATCTAGCCTGCATTTCCTGAGCTTGCCTATGAGGATGCTATGGGAGACAGTGTCAAAAGCCTTGCCTAAGTCAAGGTAGACCACACCCACTGCTCTCCCCTCATCTACCCGGTCAGTCATCTCATCATACAAGGCTATCAGATTGGTTAAACATGATTTTCCCTTGATGAATCCATGCTGACTACTCCTGATCACCTTCTTATCTTCCACATGCTTGGAGATGACCTCCAAGATGAGCTGTTCCCTGATCTTTCCAGGAATGGTGGTGAGGCTGACTGGCCTGTAGTTGCCTGGGTGCTCCTTCTTGCCCGTTTTGAAGACTGGTGTGACATTGGCTTTCTTCTACTCCTCAGGCACCTCTCCTGTTCTAAACGGCCTTTCAAAGATGACGGAGAGCGGCATTCAGCAACTCTGCCTTCTCCGTATCCTTTGTCACCAGAGCACCCGCCCCATTCAGCAGCGGGCCAACATTTTATCCGGTCTTCCTTTTTCTACTGATGTATTTGAAGAAGCCCTTCTTGATGCCCTTGATATCCCTTGCCAGATCTAATTCAAAATGGGCCTTGGCCTTCCTTGTCACATCCCTGCATACTCTGACAGTATCCCTATATTCCTCTCAAGTGGCCCGTCCATTTTTCCACATGCTGTAAATTTCCTCCTTCTGTTTGAGTTTTGCCAGGAGCTCCCTGCTCATCCATACAGGTCTCCTGCCCTTTTTGCTTGCCTTCTTACTCATAGGGATGCACCGATCTTGAGCTTGGAGGAAGTGATGCTTGAATATTGACCAGCTGTCTTGGACCCCCTTCAGTAAAAACTGTTGTCTTGAAGGTATTAAGGATCGCCACTTGCCGAGGCGATCGGCTCCGGGGCAGACGCGTTCTGCAGCGGAGCGGGGGATCAGGACAGGCAGGGTTTTTTTTTTCCGGCATCGAGGCCACTCGAGGGAGCCACCAGGACCCGGCAGCCCTCACGAGGAAGGCTGACGAGGTGTAGGCGGAGCCAGCAGCTCCCTCTCCCCGGCCGTTCAAAAGCAGCCCCTAGGGAGCACAGGCGACCAGGGTGGGCAAACAGGGCGTGGCGCGGCAGTTGGCACAGGCAGGGTGAGCAGGGAGGGCCCCTCGCCGCTCTTTTGCAGCGGTCTTTCCCTTCGGTACCTGTAACCTGCCTGCGAGGAACCTGGCCGTGGTATCAACCAGGCAGAAAACCATGGCCTCCGCATCTCTTGCGGCCTCTCCAGCCGCTGTCACTGATGTGGCTACTCAGACGGAGGGCTCGGGGAAACACACCGCCATCCAGGTCTTGGGCTGCAGGGTGTGCCTGAGTCTTCTGTCGGTATCCGACAGCAGCAGCGAGGGGTATGCCTGTGGGAGGTGTGCCCAGGTTGAAGAGCTGCTCAGCCAGGTAGGGGAGCTTTGGGAGGAGGTGAGCAGGCTCAGAAGCATCAGGGAGTCAGAGAGGGAAATTGACTGGTGGAGGTGTACTCTGCCCTCTCTGAGACAGACTCACGAGCCTGCCATAGCACAAATGTCTCCTGCTACGCAGAAGACAAAAGTTCCCTCATCCCGCCAGGCAGCAGGAGGGGACCTAGGCCAAGGGGGGGAATGGAGGCAGGTTCCTGTTCGGGGGGGTAGGCGAGCCCTGTCCCTGCCCACCTCACCTTCCCATCTACCCTTATATAACAGGTACGAAGCTCTAGAACATGACAACCAGAACAACAAAGCAGGCGAAAGCCCGTCCAGGTTGGTGAGGATGCCTAAGGCAAGGTCCCCTACCCCCCACATTGCTACATCAGCTCTCAAAAAAGAAAGAAGGGTTATTGTCATGGGGGACTCCCTTTTGAAAGGGACAGAGGGCCCAATATGCCGACCAGACCCTACCCACAGGGAAGTCTGTTGCCTCCCTGGGGCTCGGGTGAGAGACTTTGCTAGGAAAGTCAAGCGCCTGGTACGGCCCACCAACTACTACCCGCTACTGGTCTTTCAGGCTGGTAATGACGAGGTAGCAACGAGAAGTCCGAGAGTGATCAAAAGGGACTTTAGGGCTTTGGGGCAACTACTTAAAGGATCAGGGGCGCAGGTTGTGTTTGCCTCTGTCCTTCCGATAGGAGGGATCGAAACTGACAAGCAGACTCGTCACATTAACACGTGGCTTCGGGACTGGTGCAACTGGCAGAATTTGGGGTTTTTCGATCACGGGAAGGTCTACGCGACCCCGGGCCTGCTGGCACCAGATGGGATGCACCTCTCTCAGAGAGGGGTGAGGATTTTTGCTCAGGAGTTGGCAGGGCTGATAGATAGGACTTTAAACTAGAGTCGAAGGGGGAAAGGGATAGAACCAGGCATGCCAGTGATGAGCTAAGGGATGGTGTGCTAGAATCAGAGGGACTGTGTGCTAGTGAGGCCCTTCGGTCGGATACACAAGGTGCTGCGTGTAGGGAGGCGCATTTGAAGTGCTTCTACACAAATGCACGCAGTATGAGGAATAAAATGGATGAGCTGGAAGTCTTGGCCCAGTCCCGCAGCTACGACATCATCGGCATAAGCGAAACCTGGTGGGATGAGTCCTGTGGCTGGTGTGTTGCAATAGATGGTTACAGGCTCTTCAGGAGGGACAGGCAGGGTAGGCGAGGTGGTGGGGTGGCGATGTATGTGAAGAATGGGCTGGACTGTGTGGAACTTCAAGTTGGCGATGGCAAAGTTGAGAGCCTCTGGGTAAGGATTAAGGGACGAACAAATAAAGGGGATGTTGTTGTGGGAGTCTATTACAGACCACCTGGCCAGGACGACAATGCTGATGAATTATTCTTTGCAGAACTAAGAGATGCCTCGAGATCGGCTCCCCTCGTCCTAATGGGGGATTTTAACTTGCCAGACGTCAACTGGGATCACCACATGGCTGACGCGAGCAAGTCCAGGAGGTTCCTAAAGCACCTAGATGATAACTTCTTGGTGCAGGTGCTAAGTGAGCCAACTAGGAAAGGCGCCCTCCTAGATCTGTTGCTGGAGAACAGAGAGGGTCTTGTGGGAGACGTGGCAATTGGCGGCCGTCTCGGTCATAGTGACCATGAAGTGGTCGAGTTTAGAATTTATGGTGACAGAAGGAAAACTGCCACCAAAACTTCAGCCCTGGATGTGGGGAAAGCAGACTTCAGGCTGCTCAGGGAATTAGTCAGCAAGGTCCCCTGGGAAACTGCTTTTGAAGGCATTGGTGTCCATCAGTGCTGGTCCATCTTTAAGCACTGCCTCCTGAAAGCTCAAGATCAGGCGATTCCAAAATATCAGAAGTCAGGCAAGCGGGGCAGAAGGCCGGCCTGGCTGACCAGGGATCTTCTACTGGAGCTTAGGCAAAAAAAGAAAGTGTACGGCTGCTGGAAGGAGGGTCAGGCGACAATGAAGGAATATAGGGATGCTGTTCGTGTTTGTATGGAGAAAATTCGTGTGGCCAAAGCCCAACTAGAGTTGAAGCTGGCCATGTCTGTGGGAGACAATAAAAAAGGTTTTTTAGATATGTTAACAGAAAAAGGAGAACCAAAGAAAACATAGGTCCGCTACTAGATGGGGAGGGTCTCCTCACAGACAATGAGATAGGCAAAGCAGAGACGTTTAATGCCTTCTTCGCCTCTGTCTTCAACGCTGATGATGGGCTTCGGGACCCAGGGTACCCTGAGCTGGAGGACCATGACGGTGGGAAGGACAAACTCCCAACCGACCCTGAACGTGTGCGGGATTTGCTGCTCCACCTGGATCCATACAAGTCCATGGGTCCGGATGGGATTCATCCCAGGGTGCTTAAAGAGCTGGCAGACGTCATCGCGGGACCTCTCTCAATTATTTTTCAACGATCTTGGGAATCTGGAGAGGTCCCAGTAGACTGGAAGCTGGCAAATGTTGTGCCAATTTTCAAGAAGGGTAAGAAAGAAGACCCTAGCAATTACAGGCCTGTCAGTCTCACGTCAGTGCCTGGTAAAATTATGGAGAGGATGATCCTTGAAGTTATTGAAGCACACCTAGGGGACAATGCAGTCATTGGTCCCAGCCAACATGGGTTCATGAGGGGTAGGTCCTGCCTAACAAATTTGATTTCCTTTTATGATAAGATCACCCATCTAGTCGATCAAGGGAAACCAGCTGATGTGATCTTTTTGGACTTCAGCAAAGCTTTTGACATGGTTTCCCATAGGATCCTACTGGACAAAATGTCCAGCATACAGCTAAACAAAAACATCATACGATGGGTGAGCAATTGGCTGACGGGCTGGGCTCAAAGGGTTGTGGTAAATGGGGCCACATCTGGCTGGCGGATGGTCACTAGTGGGGTCCCTCAAGGCTCCATTTTAGGGCCAGTCCTCTTCAATGTTTTTATAAATGATTTGGATGTAGGACTAGAAGGTGTTCTGAGCAAATTTGCCGACACTAGGAGGAGTTGTGGACTCTGTTGAGGTTGGAAAGGCCTTGCAGAGAGATCTGGACAGATTGGAGAGCTGGGCAATCACCAACCACATGAAGTTTAACAAGAGCAAGTGCCAGGTCCTGCACCTGGGACAGAGCAACCCTGGCTATACGTACAGACTGGGCAACGAGACGCTGGAGAGCAGCCCCGCAGAGAGGGATCTGGGGGTTATGGTTGATAGCAGGGTGAATATGAGCCAGCAGTGTGCCTTGGCAGCCAGGAGGGCTAATCGTATCCTGGGGTGCATCAAGCACAGCATTGCTAGTCGGTCGAGGGAAGTGATTGTCCCGCTCTACTCTGCGCTGGTGCGGCCTCACCACAAGTACTGTGTGCAGTTCTGGGCACCACAGTACAAAAAGGACATAAAACTGTTGGAGAGTTTCCAGAGAAGGGATACAAAGATGGTGAAGGGCCTAGAGGGGAAGACGTATGAGGAGCGGCTGAGGTCACTGGGCCTGTTCAGCCTGGAGAAGAGGAGGCTGAGGGGGGACCTCATCGCAGTCTACAACTTCCTCGCGAGAGGGAGTGGAGAGGCAGATGACCTATTCTCCTTAATCACCAGTGACAGGACCCGTGGGAATGGTGTGAAGCTGAGGCAGGGGAAGTTTAGGCTGGACATCAGGAAGAGGTTCTTCACCGAGAGGGTGGTCGCCCACTGGAACAGTCTCCCCTGGGAAGTAGTCACTGCACCAAGCCTGTCTGAATTTAAGAAGCGATTGGACTGTGCACTTAGTCACATGCTCTAAACTTTTGGGCAGACCTGTGCAGTGCCAGGAGTTGGACTTGATGATGCTTATGGGTCCCTTCCAACTCAGGATATTCTATGATTCTATGATTCTGTGACTTAAGAGACTCATTTTGATTTGTTAACTGTTCATCTTTTTCACCCCCAAAATGGACATTGCTATGCAAAGTCGGTTTCTTGGAGAAAAAGCTGTTACATCTACCTATATTCTTATAAAATATACCAATTTTTGGATGCAGAAACATTTCAAATCATCATCAGCCCACAGTTCCTGTTTAAGTTTCACTATATACTAGAATATACAACTCCATCCTGATATAGTACGGCAGTAAACTATACTTGAGCTTGATCAAGCTTACAGAAGCATCAGAGGCAAATCCAAAACACCTTGGGCATAGTAATAAGCCTTGCTAGTTTAGACAGGAACATACCAGGCAGGGGAGAAAATGAATATATGTCCATATACACCACCTAGTATCTGAAGTCTCAGCTAATGCTTTGCAGTACAGCGATGAGGAAGCATCTGTCGTTAAATTTCTCCATGCACTAAATCTTGACTAGCTGATACTTTCCATATACAAGTGACGTCAGTTTATGCTGGGTCCCAGGACTCTCCCCAAATTTTCTGATGTTTTACCTACTTGGATAAAAATGACTGGATTTCTTAGACAAATTCTAGTCCATAGCGACAGATACTGCAAATCGTGTGCTTTATTGCATGTTGGATTTTTTTAAAAATATTTTTAAATGATTCCTTTGCATCTCTGGGGAATTATTATTTATTGGTAAGGTCCATTTAAAATTTGAACTGCCCAAACGTTTATCATAGGACAAGTTAAGCCAGGTATTGAGCAGGACTAGTCAACTATTGCTCAACAGCAACCACGACACTGTAAAGTTTACCTGACATATGACAAACACACCAGTCTCCTAAAGAAAACAAAAAAAACCTTCAAGATGCTATCAAAACATAAAGGAAACGCACATAAAATTTGGAAGTGTCCAATACTGTCAACTGTACCAAGTGATACATATTTTTGATCAAAAACTATCCAATCCTTATTCTTCAGGCACAGAGGAATGAATCGGAAGCAATACAGATCAAGATTAGAACTCCTTCATTAGCCAGAAAACAAAGTCCTGATCAATGCCTATAGCACTTTCTTCTGAAAACACAAATAAGCTAAACCTGTTTCTGTACAATTACACCCTCCTGTTGATAAAATTAAGTAAAGAGGCATTTTCCCCTCCTACAGCCGCAGCATGAAGTACTATACTAGGCAAGGCAAACATTTAAACTAAAGTAAAATATAAGTGCATAAATGGAAGTGATGCCAATTTAAGTCAATTTCAGAGATAACACACTGATTCATCTACCTTTTCAAATGACATCCGAGATAAAGTTAACACAAAAACACCAAGCTGGTTCTAGTATGTTGGTTCTTATTTCACTCTTCTGCGTGACTTTGGACAAATGCATTGCTCTCACAGATTTTCAGCATCTACCAATTCTTCCATTTAACTGTAAAAACACTAACCTTGTTTTTCCGTATGAGATGAAAGTCTTTTCCATAAATCAGAAGTGCGTGTTCAAAGCTTCTGCATTCTTCTTCTGTCCATGCTGTCATCTCTTCTGACAATCACAAGAACAGCACGATAAGTGTATTTTTGCTCAATAAACTATTACAGAGAATAAAATGTGTTGCTAATACATGAATATCCAAAAGCATCCAAAAAACAATAGGCCAGTTATTTAGACCCATGTTCTTTCATCTACTGTACAGATATCCTACCTGAAATCTAACAATTCTTGTTTATAGAGAATCATGAGAGTTTGATTTCTAAAATATTTTATCCTTGAGGGCAAAGGACATTCAAAAGCTCTGATTTATTTCTTATGAAATAGGTCATTAAAAAAAACAACTCACAAGACTTTAAAATATCACCAAGATATCAGTGAGATTATTTTTTTCCGAAGTACTTCTTGCATAGGACACAAAGAGCAGCAGTTGTTTGTAAAAAGAGCAAAGGAACAACCAGTTTGTTTTAAAAACCTGCAGCTTGTAAAAGTGAATTTTAGTTTTACAAATAAAATCACTAAGAAAAGAAAGATGCAGACAAGGAGCCAATTATTTCGTGGTTTTCTACAGCCTTTCTTAATATATGTTTTTTAATATATGTTTTAAACAAAGCGGTTCAAACTATTTACATATGTCAGTCTTGTCTTAAGTATTGTTGCTTTCCTATCTTGATTATGGCTTTAGGCCTAAATATAATAAAGGAGGAATTTTCAAGCATCCTGCATTCATAATGGTGATCCAAAAATTCTGTTCAGCTGTCATTTAAAGTCAACAGGGGAAAAAAAAACATCTCAAAGCGTTTCTGGAACCAGGCACTGGAACCAAGACCTTTCTGCTCCCAGATGAAAGTGATAACCATTCTACTACAAAATCATTTTCTTTCTTTCTCACACAATTAATTTTGCACTCCTTTCTACAGTGTTCTCAAGCTTTAAAGTGTCCTGGTTTCAGCTAGGACAGAGTTAATTTTCCTCCTAGTAGCTGGCAGGGTGCTATGTTTTGGATTAGGATGAGAAGAGCGCTGATAACATGCTGATGTTTTAATTGTTGCAGAGCAGTGCTTACACCAAGCCAAGGACTTTTCAGCTTCTCGCACTGTCCTGCCAGCAGGCAGGCCAGGGGTGCAGCAGGAGCTGGGAGGGGACAGACCCAGGACAGCTGACCCAAACTGGCCAAAGGGGTATTCCATACCATCTGATGTCATGCTAAACAATATATAGGGGTGGCTGGCCGGGGTGGGGGGCCGGCTGCTCGGGGATAGGCTGGGCATTGGTCAGCAGGTGGTGAGCAATTGCATTGTGCATCACTTGTTTTGTACACATTATTAGTAGTAGTACTATTATCATTATTATTTTCCTTTTCTTTTTTGTCCTAATAAACTGTCTTTATCTCAACCCACAGGCTTCACTTTCCCATTTCTCTCCCCCATCCCAGAGAGGGAGGGGGGAGGGTGAGCAAACGGCTGTGTGTTGTTTAGCTGCCAGCCGGGTTAAACCACAACAGTATTTTAAGTCCCATCTAACTTAGGGGGTGGGAAGCGAGTACTAGCCCTTAGGACAAAATCTGAGGCTCTGAACTACAAATGGGCAGAAGTATTTTTCAATGCCTGAATAGTAATCTAAACCCTAGAGAGGCGTGGGATTTAGGACGCGGCCCTGCAACTGGTATCTCCTTATTGTTTAGCTCTATATACACTCTTCTTGTACACGAGCTTTCTGAAGCACTACTCTGATATTCCTTGTTGTCCCATTCAGCTGTGCCTTAGGTACTTATATTTCCAGGCACCTAACTTGTAAACATTCAAGTTCCCTCTGGATCCAGCTCTGAGTAGGGAATATCTGCTACAATATCAACTTACAGCAGGGTTCGTAGTCCATTTTTGCTTTATGCAACATGAACGTTAAAACACAAGAACTGTCTTTGCTAAATGAAAATCAGAGTTTATCATTTAAGGGAGTAATAAAGTTAGCGGCAAGCAAGACAGAAGTTCATTTTCCACTTAACTCAAAGCTCTCCACATTCTGTCAAAGACCTACAGAATAATATGGTGGGAACCAGTTTAGGAGTGACGTAGCACAACGTTGATGCAGTGTGGAAGACAGTGAGGCTCCTTTATATAGCCAGCTATGCTTTCCTGGTACCGGTATAAATATCATCAGATTCTAGTTGACCATGATCTCAAAAAGGCACTGTAACATGGGTGAGAACTGACTCATGAGAACAAAATCACAGCTTCCCACCCATCTCTCAGCCTGTGCCATTCTTATAACAGCAGTGGAGATAAAGGGAGGAAAGGTGTAAAAGCTGATCCTGCAAACTTTATAAAAGTTGCAAACATCTCTAGCAGAAACTTCCAGATGACCAACAGTCAGATTATACCTAATCTGTGCAAAAGACATCATGGAAAGGGACATGCTTAGCAATCTGATTCCTACTCAAGGATATAAAAAGCTGCACAGAAAAAAAAAACTTTTTTCAAACACACATTTCTGAAAAACTCAGGTACTCTTCTTACCCTGAGATGCCTTTCCATTTGAACAGTATCTCTCAATTGCTTCTTTAACATTATGGCTACTCTTGAGAAGTTCATACAGCGCCTATAAAATAAAAGAAGTCTTTGTAAAAGAGTCAAAGACTGCAAATATCCGATCTAAACAACTAAAACTAGCCTTTTGGTGAGCGCACCTCATGTAAAAAAAAAAAAAGAATTTGTCTTTTTACATGATAAAAAAAATAAAATAACAGCCAAAAGCAAAAACATCTAAAAGTTGAGGCAAGGTTTAATTAAACAAATATAAAATATTACATGCAATTATTAAAAAAGGCTGGATTTGTCAAGAGCATGGCAATCAGAAACATCACAGAACACAACACTGCCAACATTCAAATATTCATAATTTTAAACACGTTCTTTAAAGAGTTGCGATCAGTGGCTCGATGTCCAGGTGCAGACCAGTGATAAGCGGCATTCCTCAAGGATTGGTGCTATTTAACATCTTTGTTGGCAAAACAGACAGCAGGATCAAGTGCACCCTCAGCAAGTTTGCCAATGACACCAAGCTGTGTGGTGCGATTGACTCACTGGAGGAAAGGGATGCCATCCAGAGGGACCTGGACAGGCTTGAGAGGTGGGCCCATGCAAACCTCATTAGAAGTTCAACAAGGCCAAGTGCAAGATCCTGCATCTGAGTTGAGGCAATCCCAAGCACAAATACAGGCTGGGTGGAGAATGGAGTAAGGGCAGTTTTGAGGAGAATGACTTGAGGGTCTTGGTTGACAAGAAGCTTGATGTGAGCTGGTAATGTGTTTGCAGCCGAGAACGCCAACCACACCCTGGGCTGTATCAAAAGAATCGTGTCCAGCACATTAAGGGAGGTGATACTCCCCCTCTACTCTGCTTTCATGAGACCCCACTTGGAATACTGTGTTTGGATCTAGGGCCCCCAGCACAAGAAGGACATGGACCTATTAGAAGGAATCCAGAGGAGGGTCACGAAGATGATCAGAGGGCTGGTGCACCCCTCCTACAAAGACAGGCTGAGAGAGTTGGGGTTGTTCAGCCTGGAGAAGAGAAGATGTCGGGGAGACCTTATAGCAGATTACCTGTACCTAAAGGGGGCCTACAGGAAAGCTGGAGAGGGAGACTCTTTGTCAGGAAGTGTAGTGACAGGAGAATGGTTAATGGCTTTAAACTAAAAGAGAGTAGATTTGGATTAGATATTAGGAGGAAATTCTTTACTATGATGGTGGTGAGGCACTGGAACAGGTTGCCCAGAGAAGTTGTGGATGCCCCATCCCTGGAAGCATTCAAAGTCAGGTTGGATGGGGTTTTGAGCAACCAGGTCTAGCAGAACGTGTCCCTGCCCATGGCAGGGGGGTTGGAATTAGATGATCTTTAAGGTCCCTTCCAACCCAAACCATTCTATTATTCTATGAAAATTACCAATAAGATCCTGACCCCAGTCATATCTAATGAGGAAAAAAAAAAAGAAATGGAGTAGTCACAAGTGGTACAGGATATAAAACATACTTGCTCATTGTCCCTTGTATATAGCCCTTCAGGAATTCTGCCAATCATTTCTTCATTTCCTGTTCTTAAGGAGGTTTCAAAAAGGTATTCTTTAACTTTACTTTCTGAAATCACACCAGGTTTCCAAAGTAAATGGTCTTCATTTTCATAGGCTGCTAAAACAGAAATCCATTAACAACAGGTGTGACATTTTTAAGACTGTAACATAAAAAGCTATCTCACAGACAAAGAACAGGAACACAGAAGAAATGAAATCAAATACCATCATGCTACTTGTGAATTGCAGCTCACTTTTTGCCCAAAAGCCTCAGTTAAGAGACAGACTCTGCAACATGGTATGGTGAAGAGATTCAGGTTCCATGAGGACGAGATAAGGGACTGAACTCTTCAGGCAGCTTCTTTATAGAGGATCAGCTTGTTGACTGCTAGATGATTCAAGTCAAATTATGTATATGTACACATTAGTGATATGGTTTAGTGGAGGACTTGTTAGTGTTAGGTCAGAGGTTGGACTGGGTGATCTTGGAGGTCTCTTCCAACCTAGACGATTCTGTGATCATCTTCGTATAAGCAAACTAGCAAATCCACTCAGTTTTATTCAGCTGTTTTCAACAAATAATCTATAGTTTGCAGTAAAAGAGTGTAGGGTATTACTTTCATATTTTAAATATTGTGTGTCACGGAAAAAAAAAAGAGGTGGTTGCTAAATGGTCATTTTCAATTAAAATTTGCCAAAATTTACCTTACCGAAATGGAATCTAGATCTTAATTTTGTAATTTCTTTTTCTGTTCATTAACAACCAAATGTTGTAAACAACTTGTACATTGCATATTTTACAAGCAAACAGGATGTATAGTCTTCCTTCATAGTACACTAAAGTCATGTATGCACCTCTTAAGTAGCTTATTTGACAGACAATATATTGGTCATATACAAGAGTTGCCCTGAAACTTTGTCAGTCTGTGCACACACTTAAGATTTATAGTTTAATCTAGAATTTATTTTGTTCAATAGATATGATTAACATTGCATATAACGTTTCATGTAATCTCTTGGCAATGCAAAATTGAAATTATTCAGTCCAAACACACACAAGCATAATGGTTGGTACAGTAGAAGAGGCAAAGAAGATTCTCAAACATCTCATAAAACTGCAGGAAAGAATATTAAGCAAAGGTGAAGAATAAAATTACATCTACTCAGAAAGTGTTGTTATGGCTTAAGAAAAAGCTTTCAGACAGCTTAAGAAAGTTTTCAAACAGACATGTTATAAGCGTAAGGTTTATAGAAGAACTAAATGGCCATCTATCACAACTCCAGTAGCTTGGACTATGCAGCAGAAATATAAACACGTTTGCCAACGCCACCTCTTCAGGGAGTACAGAAGAGGCTTTCACAGATTCACATTACGTAGAAGTGGATGATTTCTGAATTACTGCAGTGTAATTCCAAATCCTAAATCTTGTTTTTCTCAGTACATACAGTGTTCCAGAGTACCTCCACCCATACAGCCAGGTCCAATGCCTCTGAGCACTGCTGACACCCAGCTTCAACCTCTTATCAACCAAGATAATCCAGTATTTCTTGCTGGAGTCCATGCCTGATATTCTCAAGAGGAGTTCCTTGGGCTCTTCAATCTGAGAGCTGGCAAGAGCTCTTTGCTAGCCAAGCCAGCAAACAAAACTCTCACTGGTTCTCTCTAGCACTAACTCTTTCCTGGTCATCCCCTGGTTATTCTCTAGTTCTTGGCTAATAAAAAGTCAAAAAGTATAAATAGTAAAAGGACTATGCAGAAAAATCTTATTTTTATTCCTCCATTTCTTACAACTAGTAATCATCATGCCTGAATCTTAGAAAACAGTAAACTGCTCTAGGTCTCTTAGGCAACACAACATATGTCCACTTGCTAATGCTTCCAGCTCTATAGTAAACATTCTTCTCTACGACAAAGGAACATTCTTCCAAAAGCAGTCGGTAATGGTGAAAAGACTTGATATGCTTCACTAGAATAACATTCCCATGGAACACTGCAGTTTCAACACAAGTAATTAACAGAATATTAATAACTTAGGAAAAAACAGAATGTTCTTAATTTATTAAAATATCACCCAAACTGTTCCTTTAACTTCACAGCTGATTCACCCATGAGCAAATTTCTTTCAGTATTTTTTTGAATTACACAACTCTATGTGCTACAATTTTATCATAGTGAAGACTTTTAAAGATACCAAATAAAACTCAAGTTATTTTTTCCATTCTAGCACAATCGCAGTTTTTAACTTGAACTTCGACAGGAATAACATTATACTTAAAACATCTTATTTTGTAAAAGACAAAACGTATCAATACCTACACCTTCTACTCATACTATGCAAACTGAAAATAGTTTATTGCTTTATGTTTTCCATAAGCAAATGTTATTATAAATATATTAATGGTAAGAGGAGGGCCAAGAAGAATCTCCAACCTTTACTGGATGCAGGGGGAACACGACTACTAAGGATGAGGAAAAGGCTGAGGTTCTTAATGCCTTCTTTACATCTGTCTTTACTAGCCAGACCACTTATCCTCCGAGTACTCAGCCTCCCAACCTGGAAGTCTGGGACAGGGAGCAGAAGAACCCCCCCCACAGTTCAGGTGGAAACAGAGACCTGCTGCTTCACCTGGACTGTCACAAGTCCATGGGGCCAGATGAGATCCACCCGAGGGTGCTGAGGGAGCTGGCGGATGCAATTGCCGAGCTGCTTTCCAGCATCAGTGGTCATGGTCATCCAGAGAGGTCCCGGATGGCTGAAGACTCACTAATGTGACGCCCATCTATAAGAAGGGTCATAAGGAGGAACCAGGGAATCACAGGCCTGTCAGCCTGACCTCGGTGCCAGGAAAGGCGATGGAGCAGGTCATCTTGAATGCAATCACACAGCATATGCGGGACAACCAGGAAAACAGGCCCAGTCAGCAGGGGCTCATAAAAGGCAAGCCCTGCCTGATCAACCTCGTCTCCTTCTATGAAAAGGTGACCCGCCTGGTGGATGAGGGAAAGGCTGTTGATGTAGTCTACCTAGACTTCAGCAAGGCCTTTGACATGGTCTCCCACAGTGTTCTCCTGGAGAAATGGCAGCCTGTGGCTTGGACAGGTACACTCTTTGCTGGGTTAAAAACTGCCTGGACAGCCAGGCCCAGAGAGTGGTGGTGAATGGAGTGAAATCCAGCTGGCGACCGGCCACCAGTGGTTTTCCCAAGGTGTCAGTGTAGGGGCCCATCCTTTTTTATATCTTTATTGATGATTTGGATGAAGGAGTGGAGTGCACCCTCAGTAGGTTTGCAGAGGGCACCAAGTTGGGGAGAAGTGTCGATCTGCCGGAGGGTAGGAAGGCCCTGCAGAGGGACCCAGACAGGTTGGGTTGATGGGCAGAGGCCAGTGGGATGAGGTTCAACATGGCTAAGTGCCGGGTCCTGCACTTGGGGCACAACAACCCCATGCAGCACTACAGGCTTAGGGCAGAGTGACTCAAAAGCTGTGCAGAGGAAAAGGATCTGGGGGTGCTGATTGATGCTCACCTGAACATGAGCCGGCAGTGTGCTCAGGTGGCCAAGAAGGCCAATGGCATCCTGGCTTGTATCAGGAACAGTGTAACCAGCAGGACCAGGGAAGTGATCGTCCCCTTGTACTCTGCTCTGGCACCTCTGCTGCACCTTGAGTGCTATGTTCAGTTTTCGGCCCCTCACTACAAGAAGGACATCAAAACCCTGGAACATGTCCAGAGGAGGACTAGGAAGCTGGTGAAGGGTCTGGAACACAAGTCTTATGAGGAGCAGCTGAGGGAAGTGGGGTTGTTTAGTCTGGAGAAGAGAAGGTTCAGGGGAGACCTTATTGCTCTCTACAGCTACCTGAAAAGAAGTTGTGGGGAGCTGGGGGTCAGCCTCTTCTCACAGATAACCAGTGATAGGACTAGAGGGAACAGCCTCAAGTTGTGCCAGTGGAGGTTTAGGTTGAAAACTAGGAGACATTTCTTCTCAGAAAGAGTAGTCAGGCATTGGAACAGGTTGTCCAGGGAGGTGGTGGAGTCACTGTCCCTGGGTGTGTTTAAGGAAAGGTTGGACTTGGTGCTTAGGGACATGGTTTAGTGGGTGACATTGTTAGTAGGGGGATAGATGGACCAGATGATCTTGGAGGTCTTTTCCAACCTTAATGATTCTATATACATTTTGCAGCCCACACGGTTTTACTAAAAACAAACAAACAAACAAACGTACGTTTTGAAGATCTTCAATGTCAACTAAGTTACACACTCATGGCCCACTTATGACACTTATGATACTCTGAGGAGACCCACTGTTTGTTGCCTCCTAAGATTATTAAATACTTCATAATTAACACTGTAATCCACACTCCTATGTCTTTTTGAGTATGTCTTCTCAAAGTTGTAGAATCACATTTCTGAGAAATAATTACGCGGTTGCATCACTCAGTTTTCTAGTATTTTTAAGGTTTTAAGATTTTAAGATTTTCACTAAGCCACTGACTTTACCTTAAAAATTTAAATAATATTTTTCCATCAACTGCTACATATAAGCGTAAGATAAAAAGTAAAACAGATTGAAAGAACTTACCCTTTTCATCATCACTGTATTTGCCAAGGTAAGGGGGAATCTCAGCCTGATACTGTGAACCAACCATTATTTCCTGAAGATGTAACAAAAAACACAGGAGAAAAACATTAGCCTAACATATTTTTCACATGGAAGCATTAAAAAAAAAAAAAAAGGACATTTACTTGGCATTCAACAGAGAATTCCAGAATTAATGTACTATTTTAGATACATACTACAAATATTAATGCATTTTTCTTAATAGTAAAGGTTTTTTTTTGTTTTAACTGCTTTTGTTTGCTTTAAGAAATAGTTATTACCTTTCTCAAATCTTCAGATGAATTACCACTGTCTGCCTCTACATCTTCAACATCTGATTCTTTATCTCCATCACATGCAGTGTTTGCTTCAGACACAAAAAAGTTTGTTTTTAGCTAGGAAGCATTTTCAGTTTAAACATTACTACAAGAAATTGCTGGGTATCTTTTACTTTTGAAAGGAGCACCTGCTTTTATTCAGGCAGACACTGATCATCAGTCTGTTGATCTACACTTCTATCAAACTATAGCATCAAGTCAGAAAGCACTGGTACTTGTATACTGCAGAACTGAAACATTTATGCAACTAAGACAACCTATTGCATTTCTAACAGTCAAAAGGAAATAAAATAATTTTTCTTCTCTTTTTTTTCCCCCCTCTCCCCTTCAATGAATGATTATACATTACAGAAAAGGTATGAGAAAACACAACTTTGAGGGCTACAACCCAGTCGATCACAAAAAGTAATGCTGAAGTCTTTATTACCTACCAAAGCTTTTAATTGGAAGTTTTAATGGATATTCAAAACATTCTTTTAAACAAGGCTGCCTCAACATAGAGTGTAGATACAGCAGCAACATACAAAATAGAATAAGCACAAGACAGCTCATCGCTTATTCTTTTTAGTCTTTTATTTTTTTCCCCTTGGGAAGACAGACAGCAGAACACTCCATGTAACTCAAAGACAGTACTTCACAGAACTACTCATATTTTAGAATCTGGAACACTGTGGTACTGGGTTCTGAAGTAATTCTGTTTTTATAGATGTATAATCACTGGTAGAATGGAATCTACTGTTAAAGTAAAGTTAAAGTTATGTTGTATTCTCAAACTATAACACACTCAAAAGTGGGGTTGCAATTTTAACTTCATCACACCGAGCTAGAATTGTCAACATCAGAGACAATATCCAAGAACGTATAGACTGAGGCTCTTCTGTAGTCATTACTACTACTACCAGTCTCTCTTTGCTGTTAGAAGTAGCAGGCAAGAAGCTAAAACAAACTTATGAAATAACAATATGCCTGGATAATAATATGCAATTATTTTTCCAAATAATATATTATTTTATTAAATTTGGATTAAGTGTTATAAATACTTAAAAATTAACATTATCTTAATATTAGAGAAACACACAGGAAATGGAAAAAAGATGAAACTGCCAACAGCAGAGAAAACTGACATTTCCCTTCCTGAAATGGTGGATATTTGATTTTAAAATGTCCAACTAAACATTCTAATAGAGAAAGAATAACATTCTGATAGAAAACCATGGTAGCTGAAAACAAACATGACTATTTCTTAATCCTGAGCAAAATGAGGGGCTAATCATTTTTCCATAAAGCTGCCACACTTTCAGTGTCATATTCATTAACAGTTCCCAAGCAACGTTTAAGTGCCAGAAAATTTGGGGTTTGCTTAATTTAAAAAGGGCGTCAACTTTTTTTTTTTTTTTTAAAGGTTTTTGCATCTCTTTCAATATGAATGTCTTCACTACACAATCAGCAATGCACGAAGAACTACAACTGCAGGTAACTGAGGCAGCACATCACCTTTATCACCCTTCTTCTCTAGAAGGATGAGAACACCCCCCCCCCAAAAAAAAAACAAAACAGCTCAAGATACTTGCCAAATTAAAACCATGATAAAATCCTTCACAGTGCTCTAACTCTAGTATACCACTGAATATGAGCTGAATATGAAAAATGAGCTGCAGTAGGCAATGAAGAACATATGATCCAGGTTGGATAACTAAACCACTGGTTCCCAAATCCTTCCCATCGTAGCTCCACAGGTAACGAAATGTTGGTGGTCATGGGTTCAAAGGTCCCATCCCATATAAAACCACTTTGCTCACCCTATGAAAGCCTATAGAAAAGTACTGTATGTGTGAAATGAAATAGTCACAAAGAAATCACAGCCCGGTTCACATCCTCAAGCTGAATGGAGGAGTCACTGGCTTAAAAATAGCAGCAAAATTTAAGTTAGCGTTTCTCTACTAAAAAGAATGGGTTACACATTCATGTCATTCACCAAAATACTGAAAATCATAGGAGAGTGTTCCTCAACACCATGTTAACTATTAATTATGAAAATTTACTGTACACGTAGAAAAATTAATTGTATTTTTGCTTTGAGCACAGTACCAAATATAGGTCTGTCCTGGTTTCATCTGGTATACAGTTAATTTTCTTCCTAGTAATTGGTATGGTGCTGTGTTTTGGATTTAGGATAAGAAAAATGTTGATAACACACCGATGTTTTAGTTGTTGCAGAGCAGCACTTGCACAGAGTCAAGGACTTTTCAGCTTCTCGCTCTGTCCTGCCAGCGAGGAGGCTGGGGGTGCAGCAGGAGCTGGGAGCGGACAGACCCAGGACAGCTGACCCGAACTGGCCAAAGGGGTATTCCATACCATGTGATGTCATGCTGAACAATAAAACTGGGGGGAGTTGGCAGGGGGGCGCTGCTCAGGGGATGAGCCAGACATTAGTCAGCAGGGGGTAAGCAATTACATTGTGCATCACTTGATTTGTATATTCTTTTATCATCATCATCCTTATTTTCCCTTCCTTTTCTGTCCTATTAAGCTGTCTTAATCTCAACACACGAGTTTTTTACCCTTCCCCCCCCAATTCTCTCTCCCATCCAACTGGGGGGGAGCAAACAAACGACTTCGTGGTGCTTAGCTGCCTGCGAGGTTAAACCACAACAAGGTCTTTCAAGTAATTATTAATAACAACCAAAGACAACATTCATGTTCAATACCCCCCAAAGCACTGTTTCTCAACTCCCAGAAAAGTCAGCAGTACTCTGCAATTTTGATATTTTAAGCTAGGATGTTGTATATAATGTCAGGACTGTTTTGAGTACTGTTATAAAATTAGTTTTCCTACATCTTAATGGCCGAGGAAAGAAGTCTGTAGCCTCATGTGAAGTAACCGATGGTGTCAAGTCATCTGCAGAGGACTGTGTTTCTTCATCATCACCTGACAAGAGGTCTTTAGCTATTTCCTCCTGTATCATTTGAAAAATAAATAAAAATTAAAACCTCAGAATGTCTATTAAGTATAGACCAATGAGCATTTAGATTTAGCAAAAAAAAAAGTCCCATTAAATAAAATGAATTATTTTACCATAAGTAATTTTAGTAGACCGTATTCCTTTAATTAAAAAGGGAGTTTGCTCCTCCTAAATCTGAGAACAAATATAGCCATTAATTTCAGAGTTGAACGCAGGGGTTCATTTCCCCTGTCTTCCATTAAATAAAGTCAACAAAAAGTAACCTCTGCAACCATCAACCTCAAATGTTCCTCCAACTGCTTCCAATGAAAAACACCAATGGAAATTGCCTCAAAACTTTAGAATTTTGTTATTCTTTACATCATAGATACACTGAAGCTTTAAGAGGCTGTTACCCCTTAAACTCCGGAAAAGAAAACAGAACAGCCAGGCATTTTTGTAGGCTTTTGCTGAGGACAGTTACAGAAAACAGACAACCGGTTATCTTCCCAAAACACACACAAAATTAAGTTTTCATAAATTAAAAAAAGAAAAAAGAAAAAGCTTACTTCCTCCACCAGCAGATGTTTGAATACCTCTGTATAAAAGTTAGGGAGCGAAAGAACTGTATTAGACAACAAGTCGACTACATTTTTGTAGCCTCAACACAACTGCGAACCCTAATGAAAATCAGATGTGCAGAGCCATCATTACACCCAACTTTCTGTGGAATTTACCATTACATCACTTACAGAAAAAGTTAAAAAAAAAAAAAAAAAAGCATATGCTTACTACATACAAATTTTAGGATCCAAACTACTAGCTACATATGTCTTACAGACAAAAAAACAGATTAAAACTTCAGAATTTGATATTAACCTGCAAATCACAGAAGCTGAAGGGTGTTTTTTTTGTTGTTCTTAGTTTTTGTTTTCCCCCCCCCCCCCAGCAGCATTTTTTTTTTTAAATATAGAATCATAGAATGGTTTGGGTTGGAAGGGACCTTAAAGATCATCTAATTCCACCCCCCCCCTGCCATGGGCAGGGACACCTTCCACTAGACCAGGTTCCTCAAAGCCCCATCCAACCTGGCCTTGAACACTTCCAGGGATGAGGCATCCACAACTCCTCTGGACTTGTTCTAATAGGTCTATGTCCTTCTTGTGCTGGGGGCCTCAGCTGAACGCAGTACTCCAGGTGGGGTCTCACGAGAGCAGAATAGAGGAGAAGAATTACCTCACTTGACCTGCTGGCAACGCTTCTTTTGATGCAGCCCAGGATACGGTTGGTTTTCTGGGCTGCAAGTACATATTGCCAGCTCACATTGAGTTTTTCATCAACCAGCACCCCCAGGTCCTTCTCCTCAGAACTGCTCTCAATGCATTCTCCGTCCAGCCTGCATTTGTGCTTAGGATTACTCTGGCCCAGATGCAGGATTTTGCACTTGGCCTTGTTCAACTTGTCATGAGGTTTGCACAAGCCCACCTCTCAAGCCTATTCAGGTCCCCCTCTGGATGGCTTCCCTCCAGAGTGTCAACCGCACCACACAGCTTGGTGTCATCGGCAAACTTGCTGAGACTGCACTCAATTCCACTGTCCATGTCACCAACAAAGACGTTAAATAGCACCGGTCCCAATACTGACCCCTAAGAAACACCACTCCTCACTGATCTCTACTTGAACATTAAGCTGTTGACTGTAACTCTTTGAGTGCGACCATCCAGCCAACGAATGCAACGACCGTGTGTGCTGCAATCTCCCCCCCAAAGTTGAGACCTTTCTAAATGATATACATCAGAAAGAAACATTCCAAAGTATTCAGGAGAGCCTTTTCAAGTCATCCACAGTTTTGGTATATAACACGTATGTTGGAAGCCCAAATTATTATTTCTGGACATTGCATACATTAAAATAAAATATAGATCTTTTCAGGAAAATTCCACCTCTAAAAAATAAAATCTACAGTTCTTTGAATGTGTTTTAGAACAACTGTTAATTTAGTAATTTCTCATTTGTAGTAATATAGTGCCACTGAAGTCGCTCTGCATTTTTAAGTGCAATAAGAATAATTAGAATCAGATCCTCGTCCTTGAAAATGAAAGAATTCATAATAATATAGTAATTCTTGATTGTACGTTGAAATTGACAAAGATATGCATTTTGTAACATTAAGGGAAATATTATTTGAAGTCACCTGGATTTTTGCTTTCAATCTGTAATACTGGGAAAAACAGTTCCAACTTACTTTATCTAGAGTCATATCTGGAAGTTCATCTGCAAGCTCACTTGGAGAGCTATCTGTGCTAGAACCTGCCATAACTGGAATCGTGGTTTCGTAGCCATAGAATGCCAGTAAGTCTTCCAATGGCATGTTTCCTTCCTAATACAAAAGGATTTACAAACATTTCAACATATTGCCAAATACTTGTAAACAGTTCAGGCCTAAAAGGATAAGACATATTTTGAGAAACAAAAGTAAAAAACAAAGAAAAGCTTTATTGAAAGCAGGAAACTTGAATCAAGGTTTAAAATATTTTCAGGCACAGGACTGAAATGATTCATCACCATCTCTCTTGGCATATAGTGAAGTCCCATTAAGCTATTCAAGAAAACTGTTTGTTAGATGAAACTAAACAGTAACTGATTATTAAATATTTACTCCTTATCTGTTTCATACTGTACAGCATGATTTGCCTGTATTTCTTCAAGACAGTAGAAACACAACCACCCCCCTACAAGAGAGAATTGCAGAAAAACTTGAAGATTTTAGTCCTACATAATTACAACTGCACAACAATAACAACTGTGCATTCAAAAACCCACAAAAGTACACCAAAATGGCAACTTTTTATCATTTCCATCTCCTGCACAATATATTTTATAATGACTGCTGAGAAGGTAATAAGAGAAAGACAGCTAATGAAAAAAATCAAGAGAAAGGCTGGATTTATAATTTTTTTTCCAACAGTTTTTGATCAAGTGATTTTTCTAAATATATTTGCATCCTAAGACAATAAAACAACAAACCACAGAGATTTTTTAGTTACCTGACTCAAGCCATCAAAGAATTAGAAATATTTTCTGATATTTATACCTTTAAAAGTTAAATTACCTTCAAAAATTTCTTGTTGAACTCGTATACTGATTAAATTACTTGTTTTCTTTAGTCAGCTAAGGTCTTAGTCCTGCAAAGACTTTTCACAATGGGTAAACATAAACTCATGTCCAAGTCTTTCCAGGATCGGGACCTAAAGTAATAGAGTGTTTAAGATGAGTAGCTCCAGTTCGTTTCTGGATTGGAAAAACAAAAACTGACCAACAGAATGAAATACAGCTAATTGTCACTTAATAGTACTCAAAATGTGCAATTTCAACTTATTTCTGACTTACAAAAATTAGAAGAGATATTAGATAATACAACTCTAAAACCAGCTTCAGTAATTTCTCCTCCAAAGTGAAAGCATTATTAAATAAAAAAGAACCTGAACTTAACACAGCACTAATATATTTGAAAAGCTAAATTCCACCTTTTTGTGAGGATGCACTGCTATATCCTAACTAAAACTGATTTTACTGTATTTATTTTTTTAATAAAAAAGCTGTAAAGGCATTGTGCAAGAAACTACAATATACAATACTGACTAAAGAACACATTGAGCATTCTTTTCAGTAAAAGAGGTACAACACATACGGATGTTTTGAAGAGGGTGAGTCACTCTTACCTTTTCTAAATCTTCAATTTCAGAGCTGAAATTTTTGCTTTCTTCCATCATTTCCTCTTCTTCGAGAGTTCGCTCATCATCGTAATCATGTACCAGCATTTCAGCAGAAGGGTCAAAGTCATGATCCTCAGATGATAAAGAGCCAACTATTAAAAAGAAAAATCTGAGTAATTTTTTTTCTACACCAACATATGAAGTTACATCACAGAAAAAAAAATAAGGTTACATGAATTCTTTTACATGCAGGGAACTCTCAGTGGAATAACTGGAACAAACTCCTAACTACCTGACAAATACAGCTGTTTTAGCTGGCCTTCCCTTTTCATATTTATAAGTAATATGTACAGTTTTCTCTCTTGCAGTATAGAGTAAATACTTGAAAGAACTATCTAAACTACTGAAACAAAGTTTCTATTGAACAATCCCAAATGAGCATTTTACTGGATAAGACTGTTCAAAGTATACTTGAAATCATCATTAAGGTATAAAGCATACATGTCACAAGATTTCAGATGCTGCAAGCATGCCAGTTGTACCTTACAAATCAAGAGTCTCTGACTCTTGAATGAGTTATATGGTAATTAGCCTAGTTTTTCACTAGTAAACGGCTAACGCAGCTTATGAATCAACTTCTAACTAACAGCAAAATAAAGTGAGACACACTTCAGGTTAGTTAAGCTAGTTTTAATAAAGCATCTAATCTGCAAGGCTAAACTCTTAGCACTTGATCTAGAAAGAAAGAACAAACATGGCAGTGTCTCAAGAAATATAGAGGAAAATATATTGGAAATAAAATGCTTCTAATGGATCACATTAATTAACAAATCATTGCGACAGCTCTGTGGTCCAAGATATGTTTTCATTATTCAAGAGGATACTCATAAAATAATAACTACTTTTTGATGGCTTAAGTGCATTTTGTCAACTGTTAGAAAGGTTATCATTAAATTCAGCATTTTTTTTTTAACATAAACTTTGTCCATTTAGATTAAGACAATACTGTGCAAGTTCACAACACCATACCATAAGGAAACATTCAGGCCAAAAATATTTTTATTCACATGCTATTCATATTATGGTCTCATGGATCTCTCAGCATTGCTTATAATGCTACTCCAATTACAATAATGACTTTGCACACAATTTTTCTGCTGTTGCCTATTACATTCTGATCCTACAGCTTTTCAAGAACTGTCAACTGTCTTAATCACTCACACAAACGTGCTCAAGATTATTGTTTCTAATTGCTGTTCTAACTCATTTTATGTTTGAATAACTGAAGTAGAAGGTCTATACAACTCACAGACTCAAATAAAAACAAGTCCCACTTGGTGGCTCTGAACACTCAATATCCAATTTAAAACCATATCCAAGTAAAAGAAGCTCATTAAAATTAGTAAGAGTAGTTAAAGAAGAAAAACAGCTAACACAGAAAGCAGCTATGCAGAAGCAAATGCACTCCCCAGATACTTATTCATGAGTAGCCCTATTGATGTTAAATACACGTGTGTAAATGAAGGTATTCCAAAGAACCTTAACCGTGGTTCAAGCCTTAACAACTGCATGTCACTATGATTTTAAATGTTTTCTGATACTATCAAGAAGTCACACAAGCCTATAGTTACCAGCAAGAGAAGCAGTCTCTCTTTCTCCAGACTACATGGCTTTACTGAGATGCTGACTTAAAAGCACTACAAGACTTTGATTTCATTTTGAACTCCAAGCAGCCAATTACTAACTGCAACTGGAGTTAAGGAAAGAACTCCACAACATACTTCTTTTTCTTTTAAAAATCAGGCAGGCAATTAGTTACATGAATGCGAAGCATTAGAAAAGCTACGAGGCAAGAGGGGATATCTGTAGAAAGGAGCAGGAGGGAGACCACAGCGTGTGGGTGGCAGGCAGTGTGTTGGGCAGGAGCTGGCAAAGACGAACCTGGGCTCGAACTCCCAAAGGAAGCCTGCGGGGAGAGGAGAGATCAAGGTGAAGCATCTCACTCTGCAGCAAGTAGGATTCACTATTTCATGTTCCCCCTTCCCTTCCTCACCGGAGCTTCCTCCTTCTCCCACTGTCCCCCTTCTGCCGCTCTACTCAAATGGGTCGCCAGCCTCAACCTCAACCTCAACCTCGACCCCAGCCCCCGCCTCCCACCCTGCTCACCCCTCCATCCTGTTCACCCCCCTCCCGTTCCTCTTTCCCTCGCCCACTCCCTACCTCTTGCTCCCATTCCCTCCTCCCTTGTCAAAAGCCCCCCAGGAGCCGCACCCGGCCCGGCCCGGCGCTCCCGCTCGTTCACTCCATCCCCAACGCGACATGTGAGAAACAAAGTTGTGTTTTTGCAGTAGAGAACTAATTTTCTGTATTCCAAGGTAGTTTTGTAGCCGTAATAAGGAGAAATGCTAAGTAGATAAGTGGACAGTAGAAGGCCTCACTGTTCCAAAATAAGGTAGAAGCTTGAGAAAAACAGGATGAGCAGCGTGAGAACAGTAAAACAAAGATCACAAGTTCTCAAAACATAAGAAAGGAGAAATTAAAGGGTTGAAAAAAAAGAAAAAATGTACATATATGGTATAGAGGAGCGTCGAGTAGCTTGTGAACCTGTAGTACTCAGCCAATGAGGAAGCAGGGGAGGTGATCAGGCGTCGGGTAATAGGGAATAAAAGGTTATGATTTGTTTACTAAAATGCGCTCCTAATTGACAGGACGCCCGCCATTGCAATCGCAAATAAAATAGCTTCACGGAAGATCCTGTCTGAAGAAAATTACTTGAGATTTCTTGCCACCACAGACAGGAAGGTGCACCCTGCTGATTTCAGCGGTCCCGTCGGGGGTGGTGGGTCATCTCGGTATGGCCGGCAAAGGACCGAGACCGTTAATTTGAAGACAGGCTCTGCGAAGCTCTGGGGAGAAGGGAGGCCAGCACAAACATACACAGACACAGCCCACATATAGTCCAGCCCGGATCGGGAACAGGCACAGGGATTACTGCTGATAACCCGGACTGGGAAGCCGTGCACGGACCAAGGTAAGGGAAACTTTACCATATCTTGCCTTGGGTTGGGTTCGGGGAGACTCCGGTGTGAATGAGCGTGAGTGTGAATGAGACGCACTTTTAGTGCGGAGCGAATGTGAAGTCCCGACCCGTGAGGCTCGGTGGTCCTGCGAGGGGACAAAAGAAGTCCCCTCGGCTGGAGAGGGACAAAGCGAAAGAGAGAGGAGAGGAGTGAAAGAGAGTCTCGGGGGGGTTGGGCCCTTAGGTGTACAGTACCCCGAGCACGGTGAAGTGAGGTGCTCGGCAGTACACCCCACCTCTGTCCTAATCCTAGGTGAAGGCGTGTGGTACCCTGTGGGTGGTAAAGTCCACAGCAGCACGTCAGGAAGAGATGGGGATTAAGGGTTCCAATAGTCAGCAGGGTGGGGTTGGAGACCCTGGGATTGTGCCTAAAGATAGCCCTCTGGAGAGAATGATAAGGATTTGGAAAAACAACCCAAAAACTAGGGAAAAAGATTTAAAAATATATAATTAAAAATGGTTTGATATTGTGTAATTGTCTGGCCTAAAAAGCTAATAAAAGGAACTTCAGTATTTTGGCCAAAATACGGGTCTGATGAAAATTCAGGCTTGAAATTTATATGTAAACAATAAGGTTCCGTTTTTGGAGGAGGAATCAAGTTATGCTCCCTATAATCCTAATATTGCACTGGATGCAGCGGCAGGTGCTCCAGGAGGGGAGACAGGGACTGCAATTGACGCTGTCCCTGGAGAAGTCGCACCGGGGAGCACAGAGCGACAGGAGCGGAGGCGGGGGGAGTCCCGGTGGGGCCTCGGGGCCGTGCAGGGCCAACACGGGGCCAGTGCCACTCTCCCCCCTTACCAGCAGAGAGGTTAGGAGTTTTAAGAAGGAAATGGAAGTCTTTCATTGAGGGCCTAGCAGAACAGTCGAATCCGTTTCTAAGGACTAATTTGTATTCCGGGGGGAGAAATGTCAATCTTGGGTATGTTATTCACTGGAGAAGAATGTTTAGGAGGGGAATGATTTGCCAGGCAGCTATGCAAGAATGGGAAAGAACTAACACCACCCCCCCCCCCCGGACTGAGAGTAATTCCGATAGAGCAGAAATATCCGCTTATCTAACTGCAATAATAACAACCCACAACACAGAAATCATGTGAGAGACTCGGGGTCAGAATTAGAAAGTACTCGGGGATGAATCCTGAGGACCCAGTAGCCCAAGGGCTCTTTAAAGTTCATTTTGTGATTAAAGCCTGGCCAGATATACAGAAAAAGCTCCAGAAAGTGGGAGGATGGAGTGAACAGTGCGGGTAGTATGAAGGTGTACGCCAAGAGGGGAGATGAGAAGGAAAAGCAGAGAGCGAAACAAATGGTATTCACAGCGTACTGGGTAGTGAGGCAGAGGGTTGGAGATAGAGGGCCCAGGATGGAAAGGAGAGGAAGAGAGACGAAGGAATGGCAGACAAGGAAAGCTACCTGTGTTGCAGCCTAAATCCTAGCAGGGACAGGCTTTGAGAAGATGTTTTAAGTGTGGCCAGGCCGGCCACTTCCAAATAATAGTATCTGGAGTGGAAGACTGAGGAGAGATTGCTGTTATAATTTCAGAATAGTGGAGTGAGGGCTTTTCAGAAAGCTAGTTCCCTGATAAATGAAAAAGCGTACCTCAAGGTTTCCTCAAGTGTACCTCAGCGGGGATCACTCTACAATTATCAATACGGACTAAACAGACTTAGCATAGGAAGATTAATAACATTTATTACCTATTGCTGACGGGCTGAAGCAGTGAGAAACAAAGAAACAAGCTGGGGGCACCTTCCCCCATCCACTCTCTTCCACCTCTTCCCTACCCTGAGTGGTGCGGGGGAGCCAGGAGTGGGGGCCGCAGTCAGTCCGTGGTGCTTCGTTTCCACTGCTCCTTCACGGTCACTCTCCCCCCTGCTCTATTGTGGAGTGCCGACCTTCCTGGGCTGGTCCTGTGCGAGTTTCTCCACGGGCAGCAAAAAATGGGCTCTTTGGGAGCTGCTCTGGTGTGGGGTCCCTCTCATGGGGTGCTGACCTTCCTGGGCTGCTCCTGAATGGGCTGCAGCGTGGAGATCTGCTCCGCTGTGGTACACCATGGGCTGCGGGGGTCTGCCTTCCCCACCAGGGGCCTCTCTGTGGGCCGCCGGGGGGCTTCGGCTCCGGCACCTGGAGCACCTCTGCACTGCACTCCCCCTCCTCTGCACTGACCTTGGTGTCTGCAGAGGTGGTTTCTCACTCCTCACTCTCCCAGCTGCTGTTGTGCAGCAGGTTTGTTTTTTTTTTTCCTTTTCTTGTATGTGCTCTCATAGAGATTTAAACTGCATTGCAGGTGGCTTGGCTCCAGGTAGCAGTGGGCCCCTTTGGAGCCGGCTGAAACTGGCCCTTATCTAACATGGGGCAGCTGCTGGATTCTTCTCACAGGGGCTACCACTGCAGCCCCCCTGCTACCAGAACCTTGCCATGTGAACCCAATACACTGGGGCAGCTAGGTCATTACTGGCCTGTGAAGTATCAAGGCTTAAATTAACTAATGAAACCCTAAATGTGATGGGGGTAGAAGGGACTGGGATAACAGTGCTACTTTTTGGGGACACCAAGCTGAGACCAGGGATAGAATGATCACTGGGCAATTATTGTATGTACCCGAGGCAGGGACTAACTTGTTGGGAAAGGATTTGATAATGAAATTGGGCATTCAAATAGTAAATCGTTAGGTTAGAATAATGGTGTTATTAATGGGGTGCTCTCAGACCCTGAGAGCAAAGATATATTTGCCTTTGAGTGGAAAGACCCTGAAATGGGGCGGAAGCAGCAATACAGATGGACAATTTTACCTCAGGGGTTTACAGGGCCACCAATTTATTTGGGCAAGTTCTAGAACAAATTCTGGGAGCAATTCCAACCTCCAAAGGAGGTGTTATTGTTACAATATGTGGATGATCTTTTATTGCCAGGACAGGAGAAAACAGTTGTGAAGGAAGCCACTAACAAGCTATTCAACTTTCTGGGAAAACAGGGCTTGGAAGTATTGGAAAATAAATTAAAATTCATAGAAAGAGAAGTCAAATATTTAGGGCATCTAGTGTCTGAGGGGGAATGAAGAATAAATCCAGAGAGGATTCAGGGAATTGTTGAGCTACCACTACCCAAAGCTAAAAAGAACTAAAAAGTTTTAAGAGAAAGAGGTTTTTAAGGAATTAGGAGTCACGAAGTCCAAAGGAAAATACATACTCCCTGATGGGAGAGAAATGCTGAATAAAGTACTAATGAGGCAAATATTAACTGCTTTACATCAAGAGGGTCATCGGGGAATTCAGGCAACGTGTGATGCTGTGCTATGGAAACATGTATGTGTAGGAATATATATATACACACTCTGGCTTAACAAGTATGCATGAGTTGTGTAGTATGTCAAAAGATAAATAGGAAAATTATCTGCAGTCAGCCCAAAGGGGGGCGAGAACCAGGAAGTCAACGCTTCCAAAGTGTACAGGTAGATTTTACAGAACTCCTTAGAGTAGGTAGATTTAAATACTTATTAGTCTTGGTCGATCATTTGTCAGGGTGGGTGGAAGCTTTCCCTTCAGTATCTGCTACTGCGAACATAGTAACTAAAGTAATTCTAGAACAAATAACTCCCAGGTATGGAATTGTTGGAAATAGTGACTCTGATCAAGGAAATCACTTTATGTCAGAAATATTGCAAGGGCTAATGTGGACTCTAGGAATTAAGCGGAAATTTCACACTCCTTGGCATCCTTCCTCTTCTGGAAGGGTGGAGAGGATCAGACAGTAAGCAGCAATTGAATAAGTTCTGGAAACTCGGCTTCCCCAAACGAAGTGCTTACCTTTGGCACTTCTCCGAATTCAAACTGCACCAAGAAAAGATGTAGGAGTTTCACCATATGAAATATTATTTGGATTGCTGTACATGGACAAAGGGAATGAATTACCTCAAATTGAGACAAAAGATGCTTTTCTTAAGAACTGTATACTCGAGCTGTCGTCCTCTTTGTCATCTCTCAGGACCTGTGGACTGTTAGCTCAAACCCCAGCCTTGGAAGCCCTCATCCATCCATTCCAAGAAGGAGATTGGGATCCGATGCGAACATGGAGAGAATTGAAACTGCAACCTGAGTGGGACGGACTGTTCCAAGTGCTCCTGACTACTGAGATGACAGGAAGAACGGCTGAGAAAGGGTGGACTCATACCTGGGTAAAAGCATCAGTTAACCCTGATACCTGAGAGACTGTATTAACAAAGACTTTTAAGGTTAAAACTGTTGAAACTATCTGTTGTAAACCTTTAACTTCTCCTTAGAAGAATTCTTAATGAATTAACGAGTAAAAGGGATTGAATGACACAGAATTGGAGTGTTTCCAGGGAACACTCCCTGGAAGTGGGAGAAGGGGGCTATTTAATCCCCACCAGAAGAATCCTTATTAGTTTGTGATTTTTATTGTTTTTCTTAATTATTTCTTAATTATTATAGGTGTGTGTATATATATATATATATATATATATAATGTGTGTGTATATATATATATATATATATATATATATATATATAAAGGTTGTGTTTTAGGTTTATCTTAGTAATACCTATTCTCAACGGATTAGTGATAGGATGGAAGGAAAAATCAGCATTTCCAATTAATCCAGAACATCTCTTGAGTTCTATCTCGAAATAATTGTTGGATTTGCACCCAGATGCCTAGAAAGACTGAAGAGGCCTTGTCCCTGATTGCTATTTCCAGCAGCAACTGTGTCTGGATTCTCTAGTTTTCTTAAAATGACAGATCATACACAGTCCAGGGAAGGAATAGATTTTGAAGTTGAGTTCCCTACACATAATCCTGGCTACAATATACTGCGTTATCAAAGGTGCCTTTTAAACAACAATGATAGAAAACTCAGGGGGCAATATTACGGACCCTGGGTGTGGAAATATCCATGAAATAGGGAATAATCCATACTGTACTGAATATGGTAGCCACGGGAATGCTAATATACATAATGCACACCAGATACAACATGAGAATCCTGTAACCGGATGGCCTGTCCCGAATGGCAAGGGGTGGTACTGGCTATGTGGCAATAAAGCCAGGAAGGTGTTGCTCCTAGGATGGAAGGGAACTTGCACCCTGGAGGCAATAATTCCAAATGAAACTATTATTGAAGACCCACAAAGCCAAAGCCCCCTTGAGACCACACGCAGAATTAAGCGGACTCCAGATAATCCTCTAGTAAAATTCTCTAGCATTTTACAGTTTTGCAAGGTGGTTTTTACCTTGGTTAGGGGTGAGTGAATTAGAAAACGCTATTGTAAATATCTCAGCTATAATTGAAGAACTGGAAAATAAGTTTAAGTTTGCAAAAATAGTACTCTAGAATCAAATTTATTAATAACCTCATAAGGAGGAACATGCACTGTAATTAATACTAGTTGCTGTATATATGTAGATCAAATGGGATGAATTTGACTGATCTCAAAAATATTTGGGAAAAAAAAAACACAACAAGATCCTACATAGAGTAACTCAAGATCACACTTCCTGAGGACTTAAAAAAAATTGGGAGAAACTAATTCTGTGATTACCTGAATAGAATTGGCTCAAACAACTATTTGTTGGTATTGTAATAATAATGGCATATCTATCATCCCCCGTGACATCCGAAGAAGAATATTGCACCTTAATGTTGGAAAAAGTCAAGAGTGGGGTATGTGAAGAGGTGCAAAAACAACAATAGGAGTAAGAAAAGAAGAGGGGGGAATTGTGAGAAACTAAGTTGTGTTTTTGCAGTAGAGAACTAATTTTCTGTATTCCAAGGTAGTTTTGTAGCCGTAATAAGGAGAAATGCTAAGTAGATAAGTGGACAGTAGAAGGCCTCACTGTTCCAAAATAAGGTAGAAGCTTGAGAAAAACAGGATGAGCAGCGTGAGAACAGTAAAACAAAGATCACAAGTTCTCAAAACATAAGAAAGGAGAAATTAAAGGGTTGAAAAAAAAGAAAAAATATACATATATGGTATAGAGGAGCGTCGAGTAGCTTGTGAACCTGTAGTACTCAGCCAATGAGGAAGCAGGGGAGGTGATCAGGCGTCGGGTAATAGGGAATAAAAGGTTATGATTTGTTTACTAAAATGCGCTCCTAATTGACAGGACGCCCGCCATTGCAATCGCAAATAAAATAGCTTCACAGAAGATCCTGTCTGAAGAAAATTATTTGAGATTTTTCTCACAGACAGGACGGAGGCAGGCAGAGACGGAGGCAGACGAACCGACCGCGGCCTCTTCCCCGCTCCCAGCCAAGGGCTCGCTCCTCCTCCTCCCTCCCACCAGGCAGTTCTCCATCGCCCGTGCTGCGACGTCGCCGCTAGCCTGTCCCGTGCCCCGGCCGCGCCCCCATCCGCGCTCGGCTGTGGCCTGTCGGCCGCTCGCAATCTACAAACCAGGCACCCGCTGTGCGGCCTAGTCGCGCGGGCTCCCTTTGCCCTGACGCCAGCGACTCCGCCGTCCGCCCCGTCGCTCGGCTGCCCCGCCGCCCCGCCAGCCCCCTGCACCACCCTGGAGACGCCTTACGGGGTGAGCGCGGGAGGCCGGCCGAACCCCAACACCTCAGCCCACTTTCCCCGCTCACCTCCGCCATATTGGAACGATCAGGCTGAGCAACAGCGCTACGCCAATTACCCGGATGAGGCCGTTAAGCCAATGACAACCGCCGAGTCCCAGCCGGAACCGGCCAGGAGGGAGCGGAAGGGCCAGCAGGACTGTGTAGGGACGAAGGAGGCGGTGCTGGAGCAGGGGCAGCTCCGTGATCCCACCTCCGGCGGCGCCACTCCCCTCCCGTTCTGGCCGCCGAGGGCGCTTTGCTCTGCTCGGCCCTGCCCTGCCCTGCCCTGCCCTGCCCTGCCTAGTAGGGGTGCTCGGTGTCCACCGCAGAGCCGTGGTCTGAGGAGCACTCTTCCTGCCTAAGCGCAGTATCCCCAGGGGCTTTCTGCTGCCTCCCCCCACGGGTGCCCGTGCCATACTTGCTATATTGAACATTGATCTGCCTGAGGGGTAGCGTCCATCACAGCAACGCGCAGTTGCAACAGTGCTCCAGACCTTGTCCCATCCTGAGAATGCAAGAGGCTAAAGGCTGTGTCCTGAAGTGAACAGTTTCTTTGGATGTACCTGAGTTGGGTTTGCAGACAATGCAGAGATCCCAAGCTAGTTTAGGTACTTAAGCAGTGGAGCTCTGTATTGTTTAATTTATTCTGCTGACATCTGTTGCTCCAAGACACAGAATAAATTGTGTCACATGCTGTACTGCTGAAGCAACTCTAATTTCAATATATAAACTGTTTGTGCACCTCCAAATTACACTGCAGCGTAAAATGTAGACATACCTACTCCTGATGTATCTGGAGGTACAATGTTCACAACAAAAATCTGAAGACTTCGCAGAAACGCATATTTTTAGTGTGAGAAAAATCTCAAGTAATTTTCTTCAGACAGGATCTTCCGTGAAGCTATTTTATTTGCGATTGCAATGGCGGGCGTCCTGTCAATTAGGAGCGCATTTTAGTAAACAAATCATAACCTTTTATTCCCTATTACCCGACGCCTGATCACCTCCCCTGCTTCCTCATTGGCTGAGTACTACAGGTTCACAAGCTACTCGACGCTCCTCTATACCATATATGTACATTTTTTCTTTTTTTTCAACCCTTTAATTTCTCCTTTCTTATGTTTTGAGAACTTGTGATCTTTGTTTTACTGTTCTCACGCTGCTCATCCTGTTTTTCTCAAGCTTCTACCTTATTTTGGAACAGTGAGGCCTTCTACTGTCCACTTATCTACTTAGCATTTCTCCTTATTACGGCTACAAAACTACCTTGGAATACAGAAAATTAGTTCTCTACTGCAAAAACACAACTTAGTTTCTCACAATTCCCCCCTCTTCTTTTCTTACTCCTATTGTTGTTTTTGCACCTCTTCACATACCCCACTCTTGACTTTTTCCAACATTAAGGTGCAATATTCTTCTTCGGATGTCACGGGGGATGATAGATATGCCATTATTATTACAATACCAACAAATAGTTGTTTGAGCCAATTCTATTCAGGTAATCACAGAATTAGTTTCTCCCAATTTTTTTTAAGTCCTCAGGAAGTGTGATCTTGAGTTACTCTATGTAGGATCTTGTTGTGTTTTTTTTTTTCCCAAATATTTTTGAGATCAGTCAAATTCATCCCATTTGATCTACATATATACAGCAACTAGTATTAATTACAGTGCATGTTCCTCCTTATGAGGTTATTAATAAATTTGATTCTAGAGTACTATTTTTGCAAACTTAAACTTATTTTCCAGTTCTTCAATTATAGCTGAGATATTTACAATAGCGTTTTCTAATTCACTCACCCCTAACCAAGGTAAAAACCACCTTGCAAAACTGTAAAATGCTAGAGAATTTTACTAGAGGATTATCTGGAGTCCGCTTAATTCTGCGTGTGGTCTCAAGGGGGCTTTGGCTTTGTGGGTCTTCAATAATAGTTTCATTTGGAATTATTGCCTCCAGGGTGCAAGTTCCCTTCCATCCTAGGAGCAACACCTTCCTGGCTTTATTGCCACATAGCCAGTACCACCCCTTGCCATTCGGGACAGGCCATCCGGTTACAGGATTCTCATGTTGTATCTGGTGTGCATTATGTATATTAGCATTCCCGTGGCTACCATATTCAGTACAGTATGGATTATTCCCTATTTCATGGATATTTCCACACCCAGGGTCCGTAATATTGCCCCCTGAGTTTTCTATCATTGTTGTTTAAAAGGCACCTTTGATAACGCAGTATATTGTAGCCAGGATTATGTGTAGGGAACTCAACTTCAAAATCTATTCCTTCCCTGGACTGTGTATGATCTGTCATTTTAAGAAAACTAGAGAATCCAGACACAGTTGCTGCTGGAAATAGCAATCAGGGACAAGGCCTCTTCAGTCTTTCTAGGCATCTGGGTGCAAATCCAACAATTATTTCGAGATAGAACTCAAGAGATGTTCTGGATTAATTGGAAATGCTGATTTTTCCTTCCATCCTATCACTAATCCGTTGAGAATAGGTATTACTAAGATAAACCTAAAACACAACCTTTATATATATATATATATATATATACACACACATTATATATATATATATATATATACACACACCTATAATAATTAAGAAATAATTAAGAAAAACAATAAAAATCACAAACTAATAAGGATTCTTCTGGTGGGGATTAAATAGCCCCCTTCTCCCACTTCCAGGGAGTGTTCCCTGGAAACACTCCAATTCTGTGTCATTCAATCCCTTTTACTCGTTAATTCATTAAGAATTCTTCTAAGGAGAAGTTAAAGGTTTACAACAGATAGTTTCAACAGTTTTAACCTTAAAAGTCTTTGTTAATACAGTCTCTCAGGTATCAGGGTTAACTGATGCTTTTACCCAGGTATGAGTCCACCCTTTCTCAGCCGTTCTTCCTGTCATCTCAGTAGTCAGGAGCACTTGGAACAGTCCGTCCCACTCAGGTTGCAGTTTCAATTCTCTCCATGTTCGCATCGGATCCCAATCTCCTTCTTGGAATGGATGGATGAGGGCTTCCAAGGCTGGGGTTTGAGCTAACAGTCCACAGGTCCTGAGAGATGACAAAGAGGACGACAGCTCGAGTATACAGTTCTTAAGAAAAGCATCTTTTGTCTCAATTTGAGGTAATTCATTCCCTTTGTCCATGTACAGCAATCCAAATAATATTTCATATGGTGAAACTCCTACATCTTTTCTTGGTGCAGTTTGAATTCGGAGAAGTGCCAAAGGTAAGCACTTCGTTTGGGGAAGCCGAGTTTCCAGAACTTATTCAATTGCTGCTTACTGTCTGATCCTCTCCACCCTTCCAGAAGAGGAAGGATGCCAAGGAGTGTGAAATTTCCGCTTAATTCCTAGAGTCCACATTAGCCCTTGCAATATTTCTGACATAAAGTGATTTCCTTGATCAGAGTCACTATTTCCAACAATTCCATACCTGGGAGTTATTTGTTCTAGAATTACTTTAGTTACTATGTTCGCAGTAGCAGATACTGAAGGGAAAGCTTCCACCCACCCTGACAAATGATCGACCAAGACTAATAAGTATTTAAATCTACCTACTCTAAGGAGTTCTGTAAAATCTACCTGTACACTTTGGAAGCGTTGACTTCCTGGTTCTCGCCCCCCTTTGGGCTGACTGCAGATAATTTTCCTATTTATCTTTTGACATACTACACAACTCATGCATACTTGTTAAGCCAGAGTGTATATATATATATTCCTACACATACATGTTTCCATAGCACAGCATCACACGTTGCCTGAATTCCCCGATGACCCTCTTGATGTAAAGCAGTTAATATTTGCCTCATTAGTACTTTATTCAGCATTTCTCTCCCATCAGGGAGTATGTATTTTCCTTTGGACTTCGTGACTCCTAATTCCTTAAAAACCTCTTTCTCTTAAAACTTTTTAGTTCTTTTTAGCTTTGGGTAGTGGTAGCTCAACAATTCCCTGAATCCTCTCTGGATTTATTCTTCATTCCCCCTCAGACACTAGATGCCCTAAATATGTGACTTCTCTTTCTATGAATTTTAATTTATTTTCCAATACTTCCAAGCCCTGTTTTCCCAGAAAGTTGAATAGCTTGTTAGTGGCTTCCTTCACAACTGTTTTCTCCTGTCCTGGCAATAAAAGATCATCCGCATATTGTAACAATAACACCTCCTTTGGAGGTTGGAATTACTCCCAGAATTTGTTCTAGAACTTGCCCAAATAAATTGGTGGCCCTGTAAACCCCTGAGGTAACATTGTCCATCTGTATTGCTGCTTCCGCCCCATTTCAGGGTCTTTCCACTCAAAGGCAAATATATCTTTGCTCTCAGGGTCTGAGAGCACCCCATTAATAACACCATTATTTCAGCCTAACAATTTACTATTTGAATGCCCAATTTCATTATCAAATCCTTTCCCAACAAGTTAGTCCCTGCCTCGGGTGCATACAATAATTGCCCAGTGATCATTCTATCCCTGGTCTCAGCTTGGTGTCCCCAAAAAGTAGCACTGTTATCCCAGTCCCTTCTACCCCCATCACATTTAGGGTTTCATTAGTTAATTTAAGCCTTGATACTTCACAGGCCAGTAATGACCTAGCTGCCCCAGTGTATTGGGTTCACATGGCAAGGTTCTGGTAGCAGGGGGGCTGCAGTGGTAGCCCCTGTGAGAAGAATCCAGCAGCTGCCCCATGTTAGATAAGGGCCAGTTTCAGCCGGCTCCAAAGGGGCCCACTGCTACCTGGAGCCAAGCCACCTGCAATGCAGTTTAAATCTCTATGAGAGCACATACAAGAAAAGGAAAAAAAAAAAAACAAACCTGCTGCACAACAGCAGCTGGGAGAGTGAGGAGTGAGAAACCACCTCTGCAGACACCAAGGTCAGTGCAGAGGAGGGGGAGTGCAGTGCAGAGGTGCTCCAGGTGCCGGAGCCGAAGCCCCCCGGCGGCCCACAGAGAGGCCCCTGGTGGGGAAGGCAGACCCCCGCAGCCCATGGTGTACCACAGCGGAGCAGATCTCCACGCTGCAGCCCATTCAGGAGCAGCCCAGGAAGGTCAGCACCCCATGAGAGGGACCCCACACCAGAGCAGCTCCCAAAGAGCCCATTTTTTGCTGCCCGTGGAGAAACTCGCACAGGACCAGCCCAGGAAGGTCGGCACTCCACAATAGAGCAGGGGGGAGAGTGACCGTGAAGGAGCAGTGGAAACGAAGCACCACGGACTGACTGCGGCCCCCACTCCTGGCTCCCCCGCACCACTCAGGGCAGGGAAGAGGTGGAAGAGAGTGGATGGGGGAAGGTGCCCCCAGCTTGTTTCTTTGTTTCTCACCGCTCCAGCCCGTCAGCAATAGGTAATAAATTTTATTAATCTTCCTATGCTAAGTCTGTTTCGCCCGTAACGATAATTGTAGAGTGATCCCCATTGAGGTACACTTGAGGAACCCTTGAGGTACGCTTTTTCATTTATCAGGGAACTAGCTTTCTGAGAAGCTCTGACTCCCCTATTCTGAATTTATAACAGCAATCTCTCCTCCTTCTTCCACTCCAGATACTCCTATTTGGAAGTGGCCGGCCTGGCCACACTTAAAACATCTTCTCAAAGCCTGTCCCTGCTAGGATTTAGGCTGCAACACAGGTAGCTTTCCTTGTCTGCCATTCCTTCGTCTCTCTTCCTCTCCTTTCCATCCTGGGCCCTCTATCTCCAACCCTCTGCCTCACTACCCAGTACGCTGTGAATACCATTTGTTTCGCTCTCTGCTTTTCCTTCTCATCTCCCCTCTTGGCGTACACCTTCATACTACCCGCACTGTTCACTCCATCCTCCCACTTTCTGGAGCTTTTTCTGTATATCTGGCCAGGCTTTAATCACAAAATGAACTTTAAAGAGCCCTTGGGCTACTGGGTCCTCAGGATTCATCCCCGAGTACTTTCTAATTCTGACCCCGAGTCTCTCACATGATTTCTGTGTTGTGGGTTGTTATTATTGCAGTTAGATAAGCAGATATTTCTGCTCTATCGGAATTACTCTCAGTCCGGGGGGGGGGGGGGGTGTTAGTTCTTTCCCATTCTTGCATAGCTGCCTGGCAAATCATTCCCCTCCTAAACATTCTTCTCCAGTGAATAACATACCCAAGATTGACATTTCTCCCCCCGGAATACAAATTAGTCCTTAGAAACGGATTCGACTGTTCTGCTAGGCCCTCAATGAAAGACTTCCATTTCCTTCTTAAAACTCCTAACCTCTCTGCTGGTAAGGGGGGAGAGTGGCACTGGCCCCGTGTTGGCCCTGCACGGCCCCAAGGCCCCACCGGGACTCCCCCCGCCTCCGCTCCTGCCGCTCTGTGCTCCCCGGTGCGACTTCTCCAGGGACAGCGTCAATTGCAGTCCCTGTCTCCCCTCCTGGAGCACCTGCCGCTGCATCCAGTGCAATATTAGGATTATAGGGAGCATAACTTGATTCCTCCTCCAAAAACGGAACCTTATTGTTTACATATAAATTTCAAGCCTGAATTTTCATCAGACCCGTATTTTGGCCAAAATACTGAAGTTCCTTTTATTAGCTTTTTAGGCCAGACAATTACACAATATCAAACCATTTTTAATTATATATTTTTAAATCTTTTTCCCTAGTTTTTGGGTTGTTTTTCCAAATCCTTATCATTCTCTCCAGAGGGCTATCTTTAGGCACAATCCCAGGGTCTCCAACCCCACCCTGCTGACTATTGGAACCCTTAATCCCCATCTCTTCCTGACGTGCTGCTGTGGACTTTACCACCCACAGGGTACCACACGCCTTCACCTAGGATTAGGACAGAGGTGGGGTGTACTGCCGAGCACCTCACTTCACCGTGCTCGGGGTACTGTACACCTAAGGGCCCAACCCCCCCGAGACTCTCTTTCACTCCTCTCCTCTCTCTTTCGCTTTGTCCCTCTCCAGCCGAGGGGACTTCTTTTGTCCCCTCGCAGGACCACCGAGCCTCACGGGTCGGGACTTCACATTCGCTCCGCACTAAAAGTGCGTCTCATTCACACTCACGCTCATTCACACCGGAGTCTCCCCGAACCCAACCCAAGGCAAGATATGGTAAAGTTTCCCTTACCTTGGTCCGTGCACGGCTTCCCAGTCCGGGTTATCAGCAGTAATCCCTGTGCCTGTTCCCGATCCGGGCTGGACTATATGTGGGCTGTGTCTGTGTATGTTTGTGCTGGCCTCCCTTCTCCCCAGAGCTTCGCAGAGCCTGTCTTCAAATTAACGGTCTCGGTCCTTTGCCGGCCATACCGAGATGACCCACCACCCCCGACGGGACCGCTGAAATCAGCAGGGTGCACCTTCCTGTCTGTGGTGGCAAGAAATCTCAAGTAATTTTCTTCAGACAGGATCTTCCGTGAAGCTATTTTATTTGCGATTGCAATGGCGGGCGTCCTGTCAATTAGGAGCGCATTTTAGTAAACAAATCATAACCTTTTATTCCCTATTACCCGACGCCTGATCACCTCCCCTGCTTCCTCATTGGCTGAGTACTACAGGTTCACAAGCTACTCGACGCTCCTCTATACCATATATGTACATTTTTTCTTTTTTTTCAACCCTTTAATTTCTCCTTTCTTATGTTTTGAGAACTTGTGATCTTTGTTTTACTGTTCTCACGCTGCTCATCCTGTTTTTCTCAAGCTTCTACCTTATTTTGGAACAGTGAGGCCTTCTACTGTCCACTTATCTACTTAGCATTTCTCCTTATTACGGCTACAAAACTACCTTGGAATACAGAAAATTAGTTCTCTACTGCAAAAACACAACTTTGTTTCTCACATGTCGCGTTGGGGATGGAGTGAACGAGCGGGAGCGCCGGGCCGGGCCGGGTGCGGCTCCTGGGGGGCTTTTGACAAGGGAGGAGGGAATGGGAGCAAGAGGTAGGGAGTGGGCGAGGGAAAGAGGAACGGGAGGGGGGTGAACAGGATGGAGGGGTGAGCAGGGTGGGAGGCGGGGGCTGGGGTCGAGGTTGAGGTTGAGGTTGAGGCTGGCGACCCATTTGAGTAGAGCGGCAGAAGGGGGACAGTGGGAGAAGGAGGAAGCTCCGGTGAGGAAGGGAAGGGGGAACATGAAATAGTGAATCCTACTTGCTGCAGAGTGAGATGCTTCACCTTGATCTCTCCTCTCCCCGCAGGCTTCCTTTGGGAGTTCGAGCCCAGGTTCGTCTTTGCCAGCTCCTGCCCAACACACTGCCTGCCACCCACACGCTGTGGTCTCCCTCCTGCTCCTTTCTACAGATATCCCCTCTTGCCTCGTAGCTTTTCTAATGCTTCGCATTCATGTAACTAATTGCCTGCCTGATTTTTAAAAGAAAAAGAAGTATGTTGTGGAGTTCTTTCCTTAACTCCAGTTGCAGTTAGTAATTGGCTGCTTGGAGTTCAAAATGAAATCAAAGTCTTGTAGTGCTTTTAAGTCAGCATCTCAGTAAAGCCATGTAGTCTGGAGAAAGAGAGACTGCTTCTCTTGCTGGTAACTATAGGCTTGTGTGACTTCTTGATAGTATCAGAAAACATTTAAAATCATAGTGACATGCAGTTGTTAAGGCTTGAACCACGGTTAAGGTTCTTTGGAATACCTTCATTTACACACGTGTATTTAACATCAATAGGGCTACTCATGAATAAGTATCTGGGGAGTGCATTTGCTTCTGCATAGCTGCTTTCTGTGTTAGCTGTTTTTCTTCTTTAACTACTCTTACTAATTTTAATGAGCTTCTTTTACTTGGATATGGTTTTAAATTGGATATTGAGTGTTCAGAGCCACCAAGTGGGACTTGTTTTTATTTGAGTCTGTGAGTTGTATAGACCTTCTACTTCAGTTATTCAAACATAAAATGAGTTAGAACAGCAATTAGAAACAATAATCTTGAGCACGTTTGTGTGAGTGATTAAGACAGTTGACAGTTCTTGAAAAGCTGTAGGATCAGAATGTAATAGGCAACAGCAGAAAAATTGTGTGCAAAGTCATTATTGTAATTGGAGTAGCATTATAAGCAATGCTGAGAGATCCATGAGACCATAATATGAATAGCATGTGAATAAAAATATTTTTGGCCTGAATGTTTCCTTATGGTATGGTGTTGTGAACTTGCACAGTATTGTCTTAATCTAAATGGACAAAGTTTATGTTAAAAAAAAAATGCTGAATTTAATGATAACCTTTCTAACAGTTGACAAAATGCACTTAAGCCATCAAAAAGTAGTTATTATTTTATGAGTATCCTCTTGAATAATGAAAACATATCTTGGACCACAGAGCTGTCGCAATGATTTGTTAATTAATGTGATCCATTAGAAGCATTTTATTTCCAATATATTTTCCTCTATATTTCTTGAGACACTGCCATGTTTGTTCTTTCTTTCTAGATCAAGTGCTAAGAGTTTAGCCTTGCAGATTAGATGCTTTATTAAAACTAGCTTAACTAACCTGAAGTGTGTCTCACTTTATTTTGCTGTTAGTTAGAAGTTGATTCATAAGCTGCGTTAGCCGTTTACTAGTGAAAAACTAGGCTAATTACCATATAACTCATTCAAGAGTCAGAGACTCTTGATTTGTAAGGTACAACTGGCATGCTTGCAGCATCTGAAATCTTGTGACATGTATGCTTTATACCTTAATGATGATTTCAAGTATACTTTGAACAGTCTTATCCAGTAAAATGCTCATTTGGGATTGTTCAATAGAAACTTTGTTTCAGTAGTTTAGATAGTTCTTTCAAGTATTTACTCTATACTGCAAGAGAGAAAACTGTACATATTACTTATAAATATGAAAAGGGAAGGCCAGCTAAAACAGCTGTATTTGTCAGGTAGTTAGGAGTTTGTTCCAGTTATTCCACTGAGAGTTCCCTGCATGTAAAAGAATTCATGTAACCTTATTTTTTTTTCTGTGATGTAACTTCATATGTTGGTGTAGAAAAAAAATTACTCAGATTTTTCTTTTTAATAGTTGGCTCTTTATCATCTGAGGATCATGACTTTGACCCTTCTGCTGAAATGCTGGTACATGATTACGATGATGAGCGAACTCTCGAAGAAGAGGAAATGATGGAAGAAAGCAAAAATTTCAGCTCTGAAATTGAAGATTTAGAAAAGGTAAGAGTGACTCACCCTCTTCAAAACATCCGTATGTGTTGTACCTCTTTTACTGAAAAGAATGCTCAATGTGTTCTTTAGTCAGTATTGTATATTGTAGTTTCTTGCACAATGCCTTTACAGCTTTTTTATTAAAAAAATAAATACAGTAAAATCAGTTTTAGTTAGGATATAGCAGTGCATCCTCACAAAAAGGTGGAATTTAGCTTTTCAAATATATTAGTGCTGTGTTAAGTTCAGGTTCTTTTTTATTTAATAATGCTTTCACTTTGGAGGAGAAATTACTGAAGCTGGTTTTAGAGTTGTATTATCTAATATCTCTTCTAATTTTTGTAAGTCAGAAATAAGTTGAAATTGCACATTTTGAGTACTATTAAGTGACAATTAGCTGTATTTCATTCTGTTGGTCAGTTTTTGTTTTTCCAATCCAGAAACGAACTGGAGCTACTCATCTTAAACACTCTATTACTTTAGGTCCCGATCCTGGAAAGACTTGGACATGAGTTTATGTTTACCCATTGTGAAAAGTCTTTGCAGGACTAAGACCTTAGCTGACTAAAGAAAACAAGTAATTTAATCAGTATACGAGTTCAACAAGAAATTTTTGAAGGTAATTTAACTTTTAAAGGTATAAATATCAGAAAATATTTCTAATTCTTTGATGGCTTGAGTCAGGTAACTAAAAAATCTCCGTGGTTTGTTGTTTTATTGTCTTAGGATGCAAATATATTTAGAAAAATCACTTGATCAAAAACTGTTGGAAAAAAAATTATAAATCCAGCCTTTCTCTTGATTTTTTTCATTAGCTGTCTTTCTCTTATTACCTTCTCAGCAGTCATTATAAAATATATTGTGCAGGAGATGGAAATGATAAAAAGTTGCCATTTTGGTGTACTTTTGTGGGTTTTTGAATGCACAGTTGTTATTGTTGTGCAGTTGTAATTATGTAGGACTAAAATCTTCAAGTTTTTCTGCAATTCTCTCTTGTAGGGGGGTGGTTGTGTTTCTACTGTCTTGAAGAAATACAGGCAAATCATGCTGTACAGTATGAAACAGATAAGGAGTAAATATTTAATAATCAGTTACTGTTTAGTTTCATCTAACAAACAGTTTTCTTGAATAGCTTAATGGGACTTCACTATATGCCAAGAGAGATGGTGATGAATCATTTCAGTCCTGTGCCTGAAAATATTTTAAACCTTGATTCAAGTTTCCTGCTTTCAATAAAGCTTTTCTTTGTTTTTTACTTTTGTTTCTCAAAATATGTCTTATCCTTTTAGGCCTGAACTGTTTACAAGTATTTGGCAATATGTTGAAATGTTTGTAAATCCTTTTGTATTAGGAAGGAAACATGCCATTGGAAGACTTACTGGCATTCTATGGCTACGAAACCACGATTCCAGTTATGGCAGGTTCTAGCACAGATAGCTCTCCAAGTGAGCTTGCAGATGAACTTCCAGATATGACTCTAGATAAAGTAAGTTGGAACTGTTTTTCCCAGTATTACAGATTGAAAGCAAAAATCCAGGTGACTTCAAATAATATTTCCCTTAATGTTACAAAATGCATATCTTTGTCAATTTCAACGTACAATCAAGAATTACTATATTATTATGAATTCTTTCATTTTCAAGGACGAGGATCTGATTCTAATTATTCTTATTGCACTTAAAAATGCAGAGCGACTTCAGTGGCACTATATTACTACAAATGAGAAATTACTAAATTAACAGTTGTTCTAAAACACATTCAAAGAACTGTAGATTTTATTTTTTAGAGGTGGAATTTTCCTGAAAAGATCTATATTTTATTTTAATGTATGCAATGTCCAGAAATAATAATTTGGGCTTCCAACATACGTGTTATATACCAAAACTGTGGATGACTTGAAAAGGCTCTCCTGAATACTTTGGAATGTTTCTTTCTGATGTATATCATTTAGAAAGGTCTCAACTTTGGGGGGGGGGGGGGGGTGGAGATTGCAGCACACACGGTCGTTGCATTCGTTGGCTGGATGGTCGCACTCAAAGAGTTACAGTCAACAGCTTAATGTTCAAGTAGAGATCAGTGAGGAGTGGTGTTTCTTAGGGGTCAGTATTGGGACCGGTGCTATTTAACGTCTTTGTTGGTGACATGGACAGTGGAATTGAGTGCAGTCTCAGCAAGTTTGCCGATGACACCAAGCTGTGTGGTGCGGTTGACACTCTGGAGGGAAGCCATCCAGAGGGGGACCTGAATAGGCTTGAGAGGTGGGCTTGTGCAAACCTCATGACAAGTTGAACAAGGCCAAGTGCAAAATCCTGCATCTGGGCCAGAGTAATCCTAAGCACAAATGCAGGCTGGACGGAGAATGCATTGAGAGCAGTTCTGAGGAGAAGGACCTGGGGGTGCTGGTTGATGAAAAACTCAATGTGAGCTGGCAATATGTACTTGCAGCCCAGAAAACCAACCGTATCCTGGGCTGCATCAAAAGAAGCGTTGCCAGCAGGTCAAGTGAGGTAATTCTTCTCCTCTATTCTGCTCTCGTGAGACCCCACCTGGAGTACTGCGTTCAGCTGAGGCCCCCAGCACAAGAAGGACATAGACCTATTAGAACAAGTCCAGAGGAGTTGTGGATGCCTCATCCCTGGAAGTGTTCAAGGCCAGGTTGGATGGGGCTTTGAGGAACCTGGTCTAGTGGAAGGTGTCCCTGCCCATGGCAGGGGGGGGTGGAATTAGATGATCTTTAAGGTCCCTTCCAACCCAAACCATTCTATGATTCTATATTTAAAAAAAAAAATGCTGCTGAGGGGGGGGGGGAAAAAACAAAAACTAAGAACAACAAAAAAAACACCCTTCAGCTTCTGTGATTTGCAGGTTAATATCAAATTCTGAAGTTTTAATCTGTTTTTTTGTCTGTAAGACATATGTAGCTAGTAGTTTGGATCCTAAAATTTGTATGTAGTAAGCATATGCTTTTTTTTTTTTTTTTTAACTTTTTCTGTAAGTGATGTAATGGTAAATTCCACAGAAAGTTGGGTGTAATGATGGCTCTGCACATCTGATTTTCATTAGGGTTCGCAGTTGTGTTGAGGCTACAAAAATGTAGTCGACTTGTTGTCTAATACAGTTCTTTCGCTCCCTAACTTTTATACAGAGGTATTCAAACATCTGCTGGTGGAGGAAGTAAGCTTTTTCTTTTTTCTTTTTTTAATTTATGAAAACTTAATTTTGTGTGTGTTTTGGGAAGATAACCGGTTGTCTGTTTTCTGTAACTGTCCTCAGCAAAAGCCTACAAAAATGCCTGGCTGTTCTGTTTTCTTTTTCCGGAGTTTAAGGGGTAACAGCCTCTTAAAGCTTCAGTGTATCTATGATGTAAAGAATAACAAAATTCTAAAGTTTTGAGGCAATTTCCATTGGTGTTTTTCATTGGAAGCAGTTGGAGGAACATTTGAGGTTGATGGTTGCAGAGGTTACTTTTTGTTGACTTTATTTTAATGGAAGACAGGGGAAATGAACCCCTGCGTTCAACTCTGAAATTAATGGCTATATTTGTTCTCAGATTTAGGAGGAGCAAACTCCCTTTTTAATTAAAGGAATACGGTCTACTAAAATTACTTATGGTAAAATAATTCATTTTATTTAATGGGACTTTTTTTTTTGCTAAATCTAAATGCTCATTGGTCTATACTTAATAGACATTCTGAGGTTTTAATTTTTATTTATTTTTCAAATGATACAGGAGGAAATAGCTAAAGACCTCTTGTCAGGTGATGATGAAGAAACACAGTCCTCTGCAGATGACTTGACACCATCGGTTACTTCACATGAGGCTACAGACTTCTTTCCTCGGCCATTAAGATGTAGGAAAACTAATTTTATAACAGTACTCAAAACAGTCCTGACATTATATACAACATCCTAGCTTAAAATATCAAAATTGCAGAGTACTGCTGACTTTTCTGGGAGTTGAGAAACAGTGCTTTGGGGGGTATTGAACATGAATGTTGTCTTTGGTTGTTATTAATAATTACTTGAAAGACCTTGTTGTGGTTTAACCTCGCAGGCAGCTAAGCACCACGAAGTCGTTTGTTTGCTCCCCCCCAGTTGGATGGGAGAGAGAATTGGGGGGGGAAGGGTAAAAACTCGTGTGTTGAGATTAAGACAGCTTAATAGGACAGAAAAGGAAGGGAAAATAAGGATGATGATGATAAAAGAATATACAAATCAAGTGATGCACAATGTAATTGCTTACCCCCTGCTGACTAATGTCTGGCTCATCCCCTGAGCAGCGCCCCCCTGCCAACTCCCCCCAGTTTTATTGTTCAGCATGACATCACATGGTATGGAATACCCCTTTGGCCAGTTCGGGTCAGCTGTCCTGGGTCTGTCCGCTCCCAGCTCCTGCTGCACCCCCAGCCTCCTCGCTGGCAGGACAGAGCGAGAAGCTGAAAAGTCCTTGACTCTGTGCAAGTGCTGCTCTGCAACAACTAAAACATCGGTGTGTTATCAACATTTTTCTTATCCTAAATCCAAAACACAGCACCATACCAATTACTAGGAAGAAAATTAACTGTATACCAGATGAAACCAGGACAGACCTATATTTGGTACTGTGCTCAAAGCAAAAATACAATTAATTTTTCTACGTGTACAGTAAATTTTCATAATTAATAGTTAACATGGTGTTGAGGAACACTCTCCTATGATTTTCAGTATTTGGTGAATGACATGAATGTGTAACCCATTCTTTTTAGTAGAGAAACGCTAACTTAAATTTTGCTGCTATTTTTAAGCCAGTGACTCCTCCATTCAGCTTGAGGATGTGAACCGGGCTGTGATTTCTTTGTGACTATTTCATTTCACACATACAGTACTTTTCTATAGGCTTTCATAGGGTGAGCAAAGTGGTTTTATATGGGATGGGACCTTTGAACCCATGACCACCAACATTTCGTTACCTGTGGAGCTACGATGGGAAGGATTTGGGAACCAGTGGTTTAGTTATCCAACCTGGATCATATGTTCTTCATTGCCTACTGCAGCTCATTTTTCATATTCAGCTCATATTCAGTGGTATACTAGAGTTAGAGCACTGTGAAGGATTTTATCATGGTTTTAATTTGGCAAGTATCTTGAGCTGTTTTGTTTTTTTTTTTGGGGGGGGGGTGTTCTCATCCTTCTAGAGAAGAAGGGTGATAAAGGTGATGTGCTGCCTCAGTTACCTGCAGTTGTAGTTCTTCGTGCATTGCTGATTGTGTAGTGAAGACATTCATATTGAAAGAGATGCAAAAACCTTTAAAAAAAAAAAAAAAGTTGACGCCCTTTTTAAATTAAGCAAACCCCAAATTTTCTGGCACTTAAACGTTGCTTGGGAACTGTTAATGAATATGACACTGAAAGTGTGGCAGCTTTATGGAAAAATGATTAGCCCCTCATTTTGCTCAGGATTAAGAAATAGTCATGTTTGTTTTCAGCTACCATGGTTTTCTATCAGAATGTTATTCTTTCTCTATTAGAATGTTTAGTTGGACATTTTAAAATCAAATATCCACCATTTCAGGAAGGGAAATGTCAGTTTTCTCTGCTGTTGGCAGTTTCATCTTTTTTCCATTTCCTGTGTGTTTCTCTAATATTAAGATAATGTTAATTTTTAAGTATTTATAACACTTAATCCAAATTTAATAAAATAATATATTATTTGGAAAAATAATTGCATATTATTATCCAGGCATATTGTTATTTCATAAGTTTGTTTTAGCTTCTTGCCTGCTACTTCTAACAGCAAAGAGAGACTGGTAGTAGTAGTAATGACTACAGAAGAGCCTCAGTCTATACGTTCTTGGATATTGTCTCTGATGTTGACAATTCTAGCTCGGTGTGATGAAGTTAAAATTGCAACCCCACTTTTGAGTGTGTTATAGTTTGAGAATACAACATAACTTTAACTGTACTTTAACAGTAGATTCCATTCTACCAGTGATTATACATCTATAAAAACAGAATTACTTCAGAACCCAGTACCACAGTGTTCCAGATTCTAAAATATGAGTAGTTCTGTGAAGTACTGTCTTTGAGTTACATGGAGTGTTCTGCTGTCTGTCTTCCCAAGGGGAAAAAAATAAAAGACTAAAAAGAATAAGCGATGAGCTGTCTTGTGCTTATTCTATTTTGTATGTTGCTGCTGTATCTACACTCTATGTTGAGGCAGCCTTGTTTAAAAGAATGTTTTGAATATCCATTAAAACTTCCAATTAAAAGCTTTGGTAGGTAATAAAGACTTCAGCATTACTTTTTGTGATCGACTGGGTTGTAGCCCTCAAAGTTGTGTTTTCTCATACCTTTTCTGTAATGTATAATCATTCATTGAAGGGGAGAGGGGGGAAAAAAAAGAGAAGAAAAATTATTTTATTTCCTTTTGACTGTTAGAAATGCAATAGGTTGTCTTAGTTGCATAAATGTTTCAGTTCTGCAGTATACAAGTACCAGTGCTTTCTGACTTGATGCTATAGTTTGATAGAAGTGTAGATCAACAGACTGATGATCAGTGTCTGCCTGAATAAAAGCAGGTGCTCCTTTCAAAAGTAAAAGATACCCAGCAATTTCTTGTAGTAATGTTTAAACTGAAAATGCTTCCTAGCTAAAAACAAACTTTTTTGTGTCTGAAGCAAACACTGCATGTGATGGAGATAAAGAATCAGATGTTGAAGATGTAGAGGCAGACAGTGGTAATTCATCTGAAGATTTGAGAAAGGTAATAACTATTTCTTAAAGCAAACAAAAGCAGTTAAAACAAAAAAAAACCTTTACTATTAAGAAAAATGCATTAATATTTGTAGTATGTATCTAAAATAGTACATTAATTCTGGAATTCTCTGTTGAATGCCAAGTAAATGTCCTTTTTTTTTTTTTTTAATGCTTCCATGTGAAAAATATGTTAGGCTAATGTTTTTCTCCTGTGTTTTTTGTTACATCTTCAGGAAATAATGGTTGGTTCACAGTATCAGGCTGAGATTCCCCCTTACCTTGGCAAATACAGTGATGATGAAAAGGGTAAGTTCTTTCAATCTGTTTTACTTTTTATCTTACGCTTATATGTAGCAGTTGATGGAAAAATATTATTTAAATTTTTAAGGTAAAGTCAGTGGCTTAGTGAAAATCTTAAAATCTTAAAACCTTAAAAATACTAGAAAACTGAGTGATGCAACCGCGTAATTATTTCTCAGAAATGTGATTCTACAACTTTGAGAAGACATACTCAAAAAGACATAGGAGTGTGGATTACAGTGTTAATTATGAAGTATTTAATAATCTTAGGAGGCAACAAACAGTGGGTCTCCTCAGAGTATCATAAGTGTCATAAGTGGGCCATGAGTGTGTAACTTAGTTGACATTGAAGATCTTCAAAACGTACGTTTGTTTGTTTGTTTGTTTTTAGTAAAACCGTGTGGGCTGCAAAATGTATATAGAATCATTAAGGTTGGAAAAGACCTCCAAGATCATCTGGTCCATCTATCCCCCTACTAACAATGTCACCCACTAAACCATGTCCCTAAGCACCAAGTCCAACCTTTCCTTAAACACACCCAGGGACAGTGACTCATCCCCTGAGCAGCGCCCCCCTGCCAACTCCCCCCAGTTTTATTGTTCAGCATGACATCACATGGTATGGAATACCCCTTTGGGCAGTTTGGGTCAGCTGTCCTGGGTCTGTCCCCTCCCAGCTCCTGCTGCATCCCTAGCCTGCTCGCTAGCAGGACAGAGCGAGAAGCTGAAAAGTCCTTGGCTTGGTGTAAGCACTGCTCTGCAACAATTAAAACATCAGCATGTTATCAGCTCTCTTCTCATCCTAATCCAAAACATAGCACCCTACCAGCTACTAGGAGGAAAATTAATTCTGTCCTAACTGAAACCAGGACAGATATCCACCCTTTATTCCATACCATTTATGTCATGCTCAGGTTACACTCTTTCCAATGCATTCTAATTAATCATCATTTTCATCTATGGTATATAGCAATCATGGCAGTGATGACATACAGTGTTATATAATAATTAACATACTACAATTCAACTCATGGGCTATTCTCACCCAGTATTAGGTCCCCTTGAGGTACACACTGGACCTCCCCATTCTTCTGCATTACCCACCAAGTGCATCCAGATCCCTGAGCAAAAGCAATTCCACGAATGGGTTTGCCTTTTCCTGAGGCAGGAGTAGCCCAGATTGTTATGGTGACAGCTGCAGCGGGTGAAACTAGCCGCCATGTCCAGGCTCACTTCCGTGTTGCTTTCGTGGCGCTAGGCATCCCAAAAGAAATAAAACCTGACAGTAGCCCCGCCTATGGTAGTCACTCCCTATCCTCACACCTTTCCTTACCCTTTCCTCACTAAGAGGTACCACCCATAGTAAAACATTACAAAAATATGAATTCCGCGCTGTCACGGGTGCCACAATCAGAGCAGGCCTTAGTAAAAAATTTAAATACAGGTCTTTGGGAGGGACACCAGCCTCTAATAACTTGGGGTCGAGGGTATGCTTGTGTCTCCACAGGTCACGGACCAAGATGGGTACCAGCAAGGGGGGTAACGCCATGGTTGGCCTCCTCCTCACAATCGCCGCTGTCATCGGTTATTGCCAGCCCTGGGTCTCCATCCAACCATGCCGCAACATCTGGGTCACCCTCACCAACATGACAGAACAAGAAGGGATGTGCCTGTCCCTGGCTTGTGCTAACGACCTGTTTACGACATGTCTGGTGGGGAACCCAGCAGATAACAAAGACTGGACTGTCTACTTGCCACAAGCGCCCCTAGAGCCACAGGAATTAGATATCCTGGGATGTGAAACAACAACAGCATGTGTAAGGTTTAATTGCTCAGGCAAAAAACCAAATCATGAAACAAATGGTCAACGCCACACTTGCTCCTTATTGCAATGCATCTCTTTGGTGTAATTATACAAAACTATAATAGCATCCTTCCTTGCGCCAGAAGCTGCTCTGCTCGGCTGTGGGATCGACTGTGGAGCAGATGCCCCTAGGTGCACCCCGAGCATTTTCCTCGGAGGGGTCTCCACTCTCAGCCGCTCACCACGGGAGTAGACAAGGACCTCCTGAAGCCGTGGACAAATTATTTTAAGTGATATTTTCTTGTGGTATGAATGAGAAGTGCAAGAGGCTTCTTTGCGTGATTGTGTGATTGTGCTGTGTGAGTGAGAAGCAGCATCGCTGCGAAGCAACATCCCTAGCGCTTAGTGGCTTGTTGACTGATGCAGATTCTAGTAGGCACGCTACTTTACAATCGTAATTCTGCATGTGATTTTTACCCTGTTGCTTATTGTACCTTGCTTATTGCAGTGTCTGCGGTGATTGATAGAAAAACCTATAGAAAGCGTATGGTTGATTGAAAATAAAAAAGGGGGAATTGTGGGAAAGGAATTCGCAGGGAGCTTTGTGCTGTTTCACACGTCCCTGAGTTAGAGATAATGAGGAAAACAGCGGTAGAACCAAAAACTTGAGCAAGGTCGAGATAAAGTAAATTGGCTACAGTGTTAAAGATGAGCTTTGGGCAGTGGCTAATTGCTGGCTGGCTCAAGGCGCGCGTCTGAGGGTCTCTAACCAATTGTAAGACAGATTTGGGCGCGTGGACAGCGCGTGGGGCTACGGGGAAAGTATATGTAGTGGTGAAAAATGGCAATAAAGGGTCTCCTGTTCAAGAGCCATCAGGAGTCCGTGTCGTGCATCCCTTCAAATAATAATAATAATGATAATAGTACTACTACTAATAATGTGTACAAAACAAGTGGTGCACAATGCAGTTGCTCACCACCCGCTGACCGATGCCCAGCCTATCCCTGAGCAGCCGGCTCCCCCACCCCGGCTAGCCACCCCTATATATTGTTCAGCATGACGTCAGATGGTATGGACTACCCCTTTGGCCAGTTTGGGTCAGCTGTCCTGGGTCTGTCCCCTCCCAGCTCCTGCTGCACCCCCAGCCTGCCCGCTGGCAGGACAGAGCAAGAAGCTGAAAAGTCCTTGGCTTGGTGTAAGCACTGCTCTGCAACAATTAAAACATCAGCATGTTATCAGCACTCTTCTCATCCTAATCCAAAACATAGCACTCTACCAGCTACTAGGAGGAAAATTAACTCTATCCTAACTGAAACCAGGACACTTGCAATGGAAATGAGTTTTCCAAATTGCACAGCGTAATTTCAGACATTTAGTTTCCAGGCCAAATGAAGGTGCATCGTACTTCTGACGCAGTGAAAACTCAATAACCAAAGTTATTAAGCAGGTATTCTTTATTACGGCGGTGGGTGTGTGGGGGATCGCTCCACCTAACACACACACCAAGGGTTACTGGCGGTGTGCTTATATTAGTAGGACAAATACATATTCATTTCATTTCCCGTAAGGCTCTTGCATATTCATCGGGTCTCTGAAGAATCATTAACGTATGTTCCCGCCCCTATTCACATGCATACTGGAGTCCTTGGGTGGTCGTCGGGCGTACTCTGGTGGTCTTTTGATGAAGGCCAGATGTCTTCCTTGCTGCTAAACTCCTGACCCTTCCTTTATTTGGCAGACTTCAGCAGTCAAGCCAGTTCTTGCTGGTTCCATTATCTATGCATAGAGTCTTTTACTCCCCTATCTTTGGGGTCGTTAACATACCATTGTGGTAGCTAAGACCTACGGAATCAACATCCTTTATCTTGTTCCCTGTCTCACTTCTTTAAAAAAGGCACGCGTCAAATGATTGCAATATGTTAAACATATTTTCACTCATAAGTTCAAGCTATTTTTATAAATTTAATGAAAATGCTGGTTTTTTAGTTAGTTTGTTTGTTTAAACGGTGATACTGGGCTCTCACTAGTTTCAAATCCGGCGAGCAGGGTGACTTAACTCTGTTGCCTTTGCTAGCAGCGCTCAACCAGCAGCTGCGGGCAGCGGCCGGGCCGCGCGGTTCCCGACGCAGGGGCGGGAGGTGTTCTACCGGCCTCTTCCGCCCACATCCGCGGGAAGATCGTAATGCGCGCATCTTTCAGCGGCGTCTGGGATGGTTTGTATGATCGCGGCCTGAGCGTTCGTTTCAGTGACCGGTTCTGGCCACTCGGCGGCTCGTACCAGGGCACGGCCGCTGGGGCCAGTAAGGCTGCGCCGCCGCACAACTCATTACGTCGGTGCCGGGAACTCCCGCGGGCGAGGCAGGACGCGCGTTAGGGACCGTCCCCGCCGTCCCGCGTTGAACGTTCGGGATTGTTCTCATAACGTCACGGCAGAGAGCTCCTGCCGGCGAGGTAGGGTCGCACACCCCGTCGGCGGCCAGTAAGCCCCGTCTCAGGCTCCTGTGGAATCGCGCGGCAGCTCTCGCGAGGTTTGGGCGCGCTGACCGTTGTAGCTCGGAGTGGCGCCATTTTGGGAGTAAGGTGACTGGTGTGTGTATATATGTGTTTGCGTGTGTGGCGCTCTTGCGTCTGGGGGTTGTTCGTGGTTCTTGGGGGGTGGAGGGTTGCTGTTGCTGCGTATGGTGTGGTGGCGGTGGCGGCGGCGGCAGCAGCCACAGCAGCAGCAGCAGCAGCAGCAACCGGTAACGCCGCCGCCGCCGCCAGGGAGCAGAGGTGGAGTATCTAGGGTGGGTGCTACTGTGAGGGGTGTGGGGCCGCCCCGCTTCTTCCCTTGCCGTAGGGTCCCGTGTGGCGGGAGGTCCGCCCTAGGGAAGGCGGGGGGAGCCCTCCTTGGGGAGGCAGGTCTGGCGGAGCCCTTCACGGCTCCCGACGCTTATCAGCAGCAAAAGCTTTTGCGGGGAAGCTAGGGATTTCCCTGGGCTGTTCCGCCACGCTGCGGCCGGCTGGCTGCCTGCCTCGGTTCTGCTCCCTGCGGCTCGGGATTCCTCGGGCAGCCCCCGCTGCTTTTTCGGGTTTGCTCCGTGCTTTGTTTGCTGTCTCTAGTCTGGGTCAGCGCCTTCCTCCTCGGGTGTCCTGCAGACTGATTTTTTTTTTTCCCGGTAAAATGAGAAGCGTCCCTTTCTTTTCGGTTGGTTTTTCGCTTCCTCGGAGACCGGAGGAGATGCCTGCTTCTTTTAGAAGGGTAGGAGAACGTTAGCAGTGAAGTGCTGCGTTCTCCGGTAAATATGCCTGCTGCGCTCTCCGGGGTGTGAGTGCAGGTTTCACTAGCCTTCTGTATTGGGATTTTTGTTGCCTGACTGCATGCATGTTTACTTTTTAAGATTCAGATATATCTATTTGTCTGTAATGCCGATTAAGATTTCAAAAGTGAAAACTGATGGCTCTGGTTCTTTTCCTTTAGGTAATTGGGATTACAGAGAGAGCCCTGGATGTTTGGCTTGTTTTGCCTTAGCTGGTAGGGAGGAAGAATGGTGGAAATCGACCTGCTGTAGTTGCTTTTTTTTTTTTGAAAGTGGGGAGATATCGGACACTGATTGTGGATTATTTGTCCAAGTGTATCCTCCTGAAAAGGCTTCTGGAACAATCAGTAGGCATCTGGAAAGCGAATTGGAAGCTCGAAGTCGTGAGCTTTCTCTTTCTAGAAACACAGAGCACTTCACCCTTGGACACTTCTGTTCGCATGTCATGGATACGTGGCTGAATGTATCAAGTGTGGAATGCTTTGGCTGTCAAAATAATGTGCTTCTTGGCTTTTAGTTACTTTTTTCTTCCAAGCAACGTTCTGCCTGAGTCATAGGCATAACCAATTTTGTGAACTGACTCCACGTTAAGTGCAGCCGGAGTCGCTGTGTAGATGTTGCTGAAAAGTTTCATGGCAGATATTTTTACCCCCCCCCTTTTTTTTTTTGATTTTCTGATATAGCCTTTTGTCATTTTGCACTAAGACCTATTTTCTAAATGAAACAGTAATTTGTTCATAGTTACTTCTGTTGAAAAATGTTGTTGCCAATAAGCAATATAGTGATATCCAGATAGCTGTTGTTTACAAATGTCTCTGCTCTCTGAAATTAGGAAATGCTACTTAGTTCAGATGCGAAATTTGTTTTTTTGGCTTTACAGTTCACAGCTGATTCCTGTGATGTCAAGTTTATGTCAAACAGCTACGAATGTAGTATCAACAATAACTTGTGATATTATCTCAAGGAAAACAAACTGGAAAAATATAAATCGCGTGGTGCTAACGACACCTTGTGTCGTCCCCTTGGATTAGGTAAGTATCGTAGTGTTCATAAACCAATTTACACTTGAATAAATATTTTGTTGGTAGAATGGTTAAATCAGTAACGTTCTCTGCCTAGAGGATGCTGTTGGGTTTTTTTTTTTTTTTGAGATCATTGAAATGAGCTTGCAGAATCTAGGTTTTATTTGTCACTTAATTAATGGAATATCTGCAAGGATTTGAAGAATACATGCGCTACTACAGAGAGCTATTTGTATGTAGGAGTGTGATTCTTCTGGGAGATTTAAAAAATACATCTAGACTGAATCCATAGGTAACTTATCCCTTTGTGTTAATACTGTAATCTCAACAGTGAGCTGTTACGCTTCTTGAATAGGTCTGTTGGATGGCTTGTCTTTCCATTTTCATTAGGCATTTTTGTAGCACGAAGGTACTGATAATGTAGCTTTTTAAATTTTATTTCCTTTCACTGTTCTTTGTCACGTATGGAAGCAAGCTTCTGTTCTGTCCACTGATACTGTAAGGTTGTGTTCAGAGTAATTTACTGTTCTGTAATGGGAATGAGTCTGGTTTGAAACTATATCATAACAAAAAAAAAAAAATGACCCTCCACACCCTTCTGGTGAAGGATTTAAAACCAAAATATATTGGCTGACTACCCAATTTTACGTGTTAGTTGTATTGGTGCCGTCTTCCCCTGTAGTTGATTTCTCAATGTAGATACAGTTAACTGTGGAAATTAATATATATTTGTAATATTTTTCTTTGCAGGCTTGATTTCAGCTGAATTGCTACTGCCTCAAGGAAAAATAAGATGGACAGAACAACTTAATTCAAAAGTCAGTGGTAATTTTATGTAGTCCCCCCCAATTTATTCATAAAGCTTTAAATAATTAAAAATAATTAAAGCATTATTGGGTAGACTATAAATTGAGTGTCTGTTAAAGGTGACACATTTATCGTAGTCACCATCTTTTCAAAAATATTTCAGAGATTCTGCGATACTAAACTATTAGTAATACTGAGCTAATAAAAACAAAATTTCTAAGGGTATTGCAAAGGTTTTTGAGAATATGGCTTGTGTTAAAGCCTGGCAGAAGGGTAACTTTAGGCATGGGAAATTGTGCTGAAGGACTGCAACAGTGTGTTTTTTTTTTTCCTGTAATGTTTTATTTTGACTACAAATAAGACTTGCATCTAAATAAATATTTTAAATTTCTCAGGATCGCTGAAGTGGTTCTGTTCTGTGTTACCTTGTCAGTATCTAAAAGTTGATCTAGCTTCAGTGTTTTGCTTTCTTTGAATGACTTTGCTGTTCTGTTACTTTAACTTCTATCTTTTCAAAACAGCAAAACTGAAATAGGAACTGTTTAAGATGGATAGGAGTCTTTCTGTAGTCTGTTGTGGCTTTTCTGCATTGAGTTTCTTAGTGTGGCTGGGATTTGAGTGAATGAACCGAGCCACATGTAAAGGAACCAAACTGATAGAATTACCTTCATTATTTTAGCTGGAGTAGTCTGTTTTGCTTTAAACCATTTGGCGAATGAAAAGAATTCAGGCATAAGTGGCCAAGTGGCCGTTAGATTTTGTTTATTATATGTCCGCAAACATAGTGAAACGCATACTTGTTCTTAATAGAAAAAAATTGTCTGTTTTTCAAGCTATTAACTTTCAATACTACGAGAAACTTTTACTTCTTGATGGGGGGTTCACGCTGAAACTGAGGAACTACATCCCCTTACTGCTTGGAATCGCATCTTTCTCTGGACTCTTTCTCTTGTGGATGTTTTGAAGTTTGCCTTTTAGCTTTATTAAATTATTTATTTAATCCTACCAGCAACCAGAAAGATGTCTTCTTTTTTTCCTCTTTTTATACTGTTTGCACTTACAAAGTGCAACTGTTCTGATTTGTATGCATATGCATTTGACGTGGTGTGCTTTACAGCTGTGCCCTTGTACACTGAGCAAAATTCAGAGTTGGGTGAAGCCTATTCAGGAGAAAATGCTTAGCATGACGGTCTACTGTAATACCACCTTTAGGTTTTTATTTGTGTAGTGCTGACAGTGCGTTAAGTGGTTTGTAGACAAATATGAAAATAAGGTCCTTGCCCCAGAAAGCTTATACTTTAAGCCTTTATTTAAACGTACCTTTTGTATTGGAATAAACTAAGTGGAATTAAATCTGTAA